>NC_060268.1:123650426-123744007 GCF_021613505.1 Equus quagga
TAGATTGGTGATTGTCTAGGGCTGGGGTTGTGGAAGGTGGGAGAGAAATCCTCCCCACTTTCTCTCTACTGATTCCTATCTACCACCAATCTCAAGTCCCTTCTTCTGTATCCATTGGGAAGTATGTAACTACTACGTGTAATTTTTTTTTCAGCTTGTGACTGGCCTTATTTCTTTTGTATTTGTCTCACAGTATCTATTACAGTGTTTCCTAACTAAGGGTGTATATCACGACCACCTATGGAGCTTCTTAATAATACAAAGACTTTGACCCTACTCCCTAGAGAGCTCCTCAGTAAGTCTGGGGTGGGAGGTGGACATCTTTATTTCTAAAAAGTCGCACTGGTGATTCTGATGCACACCCCAACCTGAGAACTACTGATTTATTACAAAGCTCTCTATACAGCAGACATTCAATTCTTATTAATTCATGCATTGAAGCTCATAAATAACTTTTCTCTAAATAGCCTAACCAGATATCAACCCCTAGACTACTCTAGGTTGGTTCCAAGTGCAACATGTGGTTTTCAGATTTCACTTCCTGAAGTACTCCGTGGAGGGACACTATTACCTTGTCTCTTTACATTGCTTCCCTATTTGTTGAAAAATGAAGGCCTGGAATGCAGCCATGTTAGACAGCACTACATAAGAATGTACTCTGGAGTCTTAGATTAAAATTAGTTATGAAAAGAACAAGAACAATGTAGAATTAGACATGTTGAATGAATACAGTGTTCTTACTGAATAAATTTTTACTAAATCTTTACAGAAGGAAGATCAGAAGTTTGGTCAGTATTGTCTCCCCATCTTCCTAGTTGCCAGTCTCCTGAATTGCCTGAGACAGTGGAGGGGCCCCTGAAGACTGAGGAAGACTTTCAGCTGCTCAAGTGCCTCTCGTGCATTAAAGTGCTCTAATCAGATAAGTAACCCAAGCCCCACCCAGACCCACAGTTGCCTCCCAACCTCCCAACTACCCTGACACACACTATTTACACAGCTCAGCTCAGCGGGGGAGCAATATCAACTTTTTCCAAAGTTGTTCCTCACAGGCAGCAGGAATCTGAGTCACCCACCCAGAGTGGGACAGAAAAGTGTGATATTAGCCAGGGGAGTGTTAGGAGCTTGGTCACAGCACCTCTTTTCCCATTTCAGAAGCGGGCTCCGCCTCCTCCAGGAATACCTCCGTTATTAGTCACAGCTGTGGGCCGCAGGGGTCTGCAGAGCCGGGAAAGTTGTGGACTAGAGAGGAGACGCCCCGTCCTTCTCCCCGGCAGAGGCCCCAGATCCCAGATTCCACAGGCCTCTCCCAGCAGCTCCATCTTGCTTCCTGCCAGGAGGAGGGGCCGAGAAGGAGGGCCCCCAAGTCTGGAAAAGGCCCCAGTGGGAGGAAGCCGTTTGACAGCAGGTAAAGCCAGGTGGAAATCTCCACCCGAAGGAATGAAATGAAAGGCAGCAGGGTTAAGCGAAAGGGGAAAAGGAACTTGTAGTCATGAATTACTGCATAAAGAAACTACCCGGTGTTGGAGGGTGCCAGAGGTGTGAGCAGAAGTAGAAAAGCCGAGGAAGAAAGGAGGAGACAGACGAGTGGCCAGTAAAAGAAGTGGACAAAGGGCCAGACGTGGGGAATGCTGGGGAGGGACGGTGGGCGAGGCAGGTCTCAGTATGAGGGGCAGAGTATTAGAAAGAACAACGTGGCTCAAACAAGAATCCCTGGAAGGAAAGGCAGCGAATCATCAGTAGGGGAGCCCGCCAGCCCTTAGGCCAGACTGGGGAGACCTAAAAAGGAGCTGTGAGCAAGGCTGTCAAGGTAAGGGGCGACAGCCTTGCTGGGGGAAAGGGGCCGTCAACGTCCTAACAACTCTCACCTAGCGACTACGGGTCATAAACTGCGCTAGGCACTTTACCGAAAAAAACCCACAAGGCAGGCATCATTATGACTGCCCCCATCTTGTACATGAGAAAACTGAGGCCCAAAGAGGCTCAGGGGCTTGCTCAAGGTCACAGAGAGGAGGAATCGGGATTCGAACCTATGGCGACGTGGCTCCTGAGCCCACGCGCAAAGCCACAGGCAGCGAACCGGCCAACGGGAAGCGCGAGGCGTCCCCGGGACCCCGGGGATGTCTCCCGTCCCCACTCCCCACCACAGGCCCAGCGCGCTCACCCGGACAAGGTTGCTGACGGCCGCCTGCACGGCGGCCACGGGCGCGGTGAGGTCAGGGATGGCTTTGCCGTCCACCTCGCCTTCCTCGTGCATGATCACCAGGTGCGAGATCTGCTGCGCCACTGGCTCCAGGATGCTCTCGATCGTGCGCGTGTGAAACACCGGCATCGCGGCGGCGAGCGGGGCGGCGAACCGCGGGCTACAGAGAACCGGGAACGATGAGACCGGGAACCCGCAAAAAGACAGACTCCGAGCGCCGACTACGGACTCCGGGCTTCCCTCGGCGTAACCAGCCTCACGGGCGCCCCTCCCCCTCGCGTCACTGCACCCAATGGCAGAGCCGCTCGGACCCAGGCTGCCACTATTATTGGTCCCCTTCGAGATGCCCCGCCCCCGCCACCGCGCTGCAAGACCCCGCCCCACCCCCATTCCCAAGGGAGGGGCCTGGGATTGGCTCTGTGCCGCCGGGATCGCGACCGGATTCCGGAGCCCTAACGCGGGGCGCTCCTTATAAGGAGATGGTGGGAGCGGAGCGTGCGGTTGGAGTCGGTGGCCCCGCCCCCTGGCGCCGCCTCCCGCTTGGGCTCTGCAGAGCTCCGCCTTCTGCAGAATCACCTCAGCCGGGTGGGGTCTCCTCACGTCGGGCGGCGGGGGAATCTGACGAGACCGGCGAGCCATATGTCTCGCCGCCGCCTCCTCAACCTTTCCCTTCCCTTTGAAGCCCTCAAAATACTCTATTTCCTCTCGGTAATACGTGGAAACGTTTTTGGTAAAACATTCAAACAACAGAAGTGCACAGAGAAACATGAACGTCCCATTCATTCACATACACACTCCACCCACTCCCTTCCTCAACGATATGCACTGTCAACAGTTGGTGTGTAGCCTTCTAGACCTTCTGTCTGTTCATTTTCTTGTACGGATATATTTTCTAAGAAAGTGGAACTTACTTTTCCTGAAACTTGATATTTTTCCCCCATAATTAAAATTCCCTGGTTATCTTTAACCGTTGGTAAATATAGGTCTACCTCGTTCTTTTTAATGGCTGCATGGTATTCCAGTGCATGAAATCAATTTTTATAACCAATTTCCTAGTAATGGGCATTTAGGTCAGATTACGTTTTCCACTGTTAAAAAACAATTCTGCATGAACATCATTGTACTTGGCTCTGTGTTGTGCACATGTATATTTATCTGGGAAGATACCTAGAAATGGAGTGCAAAAGAAAAAGTATGTACCTTTTACGTTTTGATAGATATGATCAAATTATCTAATCCTCTCACAACATGCTTTGTATAAGTCATCTTCTGAATGTCCTCCTCACCTCAAATTCTGTTTTGCCCAAGCTTCCCCATTCTGAGACAAAATACTTTCACTAATACTTTTAAGCAGAAGATCCTCAAGTCAAATGAAAATATTTCCAAAAGTCTCAAATTTTGCAAGAGGCTAAACTGTGTGTATTGTCCTATACAATTTTTTTTTTAAGATTGGCACCTGAACTAACATCTGTTGCCAATCTTCTTTTTTTTATTTTTCTTCTTCTTCCCAAGCTCCATCCCCCCAACACATAGTTGGATATTCTAGTGTGAGTGCCTCTAGCTGTGGCATGTGGGACACCACCTCAGCTTGGCCTGCTGAGCGGTGCCATGTCCGCACCCAGGATCCAAACCAGCGAAACCCTGGGCTGCCAAAGGGGAGCACACAAACTTAACCACTTGGCCTCAGGGCTGGCCCCCTGTCCTATACAATTTTTGAGATTATTTTTGTCTAGTAGTATATATCCTGTTTCTGCATGTTGCCAGATCCTGCACTTTTCCTTCTCATAATACCTTCACTTTTTTGTTACTACTTCCCTGTCCTTATAGGCAATGGAATTCTATCTCTCTCTATTTTAAGCTAAACTTTATTTAGTATTTTTTAAGTTCTAGGCACTATATAAGCCCTTATTTAAATTGAGGTATATGCAGTATATACTATTTTATTCTCCCTTGTTTTACATATGAGGAAACTGAAGCTCTGTAGTTTGTCTAAAATTTCACGTAGGACCAGCTACTCAATTTGTGGGGCCCAGTGCAAAATGAAAATGTGGATCCCCTTCTTCAAAAAACAGGAAAAAGTGCTGTTAAACATATTAAAATATAAAGCTTGGGGGCTAACCCCAGCAGAGTGGTTAAATTCATGCGCCCCACTTCAGCAGCCCAGGGTCTCGCCAGTTCAGATCCTGGACGTGGACCTAGCACTGCTCATCAAGCCATGCTGAGGTGGCGTCCCACGTGCCACAACTAGAAGGACCCACAACTAAAGTATACAACTATGTACCAGGGGGCTTTGGGAGAAGAAGGAAAAATAAAAAAAAAATTTTTTAAATAAAATCTTTAAAACAAATGTAAAGCTTGTTCCCTTCTTTGGCAGTCTCTCAATCTGTAATGGTATTTTTAATTTGCTATTTATTGTCACACTGCCTAGGCAGGGGGATACCTTTGGGGTGAGTAAAGACCCCCATGGGGATTTGGGGGCCCATGCAACCCACTGGCTGCCTGGAGCCCCCTCCTGCCAGCTGATGTACTGTTCCCAGCTAGAGACAATGAAGCCAGGCCAGGCATCTCCCCAACCCACAGCAGATGGGTGACCTCCAAAGGTATTGTAACTGAGACTCACTCAGTAAACTGAATCGAGAGAGGGCAAGAGGCTCACCTCCACCCAGACACCCGCCAAACATTCTGTGGCATTCATAGCTCAGGTTGGGAATGGCTACAGCCATGCCTCACCCCTAGACACTATGTGGAGCACACATGGAACCCTGCCCGAAGCCAGGCAGAAGGCAGCTGTGGTCACTGGACAAGGGCAGGGAGGGGGAGGCTGGATGGTGTCAGGGAGCCAGAGGTTGGGAAAGCAGGTAGCTGAAAACCCACCCAAGGGAGGTGGTGAGAGGCAGGACCATGGAAAAGCTGAGGCTTCAAGCCCACAGTGCATGCTCCATAGTCCCATTGGACTTCCCTTCTAAAATACAAGCTCAAAGATAAAATTATTAAGAATCAGGGGACGGCCCCATGGCCGAGTGGTTAAGTTCATGCACTCCACTGCGGCGGCCCAAGGTTTCACCAGTTTGGATCCTGGGCGCAGACATGACACTGCTCATCGGGCCACGCTGGGGCAGCATCCCACATGCCACAGCTGGAAGGACCCACAACTAAAAATATACGACTATGTCCCGGGGGGCTTTGGGAGTAAAAGGAAAAATAAAATCCTAAAAAAAAAATTAAGAATCAGAACTATGACCGCAGAGCATTAGACCCCAAATGTGGAGCTCTTCTGCTCAGAAGAGAGAGTAGAAGGGCTCTTCTACTCAGGGCCCTGTGCAACTATGCTGATTGCACATCTATGAACCTGGCCCTAGTTACACAGCTGGTAACCCAGATCAGAGCATGACTGACTCTAAATTACTAAACAGCTGCCTGGGAACTGCCATTCCTTATGCACCCTCTCATCAAAACTAATAAAATTTTTGTCTAGTCTACCACGGCTACCAAAACTGTTTTCTCTGCTCATATTTCACATTAATCATAGTAATAATTGGGTGATGGAACTATATAAGATTTTTTTCTGTAATCCTTACTCTGCCTCCACTTTGAAGATTGTGTACTTATGTGCAGTTTAACATGTTCTGTCCCAAATATTTCCTGCAAATTGGCAGCGAGGTTCAGATGCCTGATCATGCAATAGTCTTTTAACTGTAATATATCATCCCTGCCTCCAACTTATACTCCAGGCTACTCCTGGCTGGCCATATTAATCTCCCTAAAATAACACATTGCAAATCCAAGCCATGTGCTCCCTTCCGTCCACATCCATTTCTACTTCTGTCCCCTTCCTTTCCCACATTCACATGCACCCTCTAAAATCTTCCATGACACCTGTTAACACGTTAACATCAATGTCTTCCACAGTCTGGGCTCAAACCAACCTTACTGCCTTCTGCTTCCCCACCCCAACCCACAGACAGATGGGTTAAACCGTGCAAAGTGCACAAACTTGGAGTCATCCAGAGCTCAAGCCATAATCCCAGCTTTACAACTTGATTGAGATAGACCTCTGGCAGGTGGCTTTTCTTCTCTCTGCTTGAATTTCTTTCTTTGTAAAAGTAGAACAATACCACCCTCAAAGAGCTGATATAAGGATCAGAGAATGAATTTATGTAAAGCACCCAGGTAAAAGGGAGCTGCTATTATTATTATTATTATTATTATTATTATTATTATAATTGGAGCAATCACAAACAGACATATTCACAGTCTCAAAAAACCCTGGTGGAGTTTCACTTTTGAGCTTTTGCCTACATTTGTATTCCACCTAGAAAGCTCTCTCTGCTTGTCTGAATCTTACTGTGGTAGGTAAAATTCTAAGATGTCCCTCTAGATTTCCTACCCCTGGTATAATCCCCAGGACTGTGAGTATAATGGATTTACTTCTGTGATTAGATGACATTATATTTCACAGCTGACCTTAAGATAGAGCGATTATCCAGGCAGGCCTGACCTAATTACATTAGCTCCTTTAAATCAAAGAGTTTTCTCTAGCTGGTCATAGAAAAGGAAGTTAAAAATTAGAAGCACGACAAAGATTTGACAAGCTGTTACTAGATTAAAGATGCAGGAGGCCACATGTCAAAGAATGTGGGCAGCCTCCAGGAGCTGAGAGTGGCCCCTGGCTGACAAACAGCAGGGAAATATGGACCTCATTCCCACAGCTGCAAGGAACTGAATTCTACCAACAAGAAGAATCTTGGAAAAAGATTTTTCCCCAGAGCCTCCAGATGAGAACTCAGTCCATTCGACGCCTTGATTTCAGCCTTGTGATACGAGCAGAGAACGTAGCCACACCAAGCAGAACTTCTGACCTATGCAATTGTGAGATAATAATTAGATGTTGTAAGGTAATTTGTTACATAGTAATAGAATGCTGATGCACCTACTTCAAAGCCCACTTCTTCTAGTCCTTTCTCTATGACTTCCCACTACAAAGCTCTGGCATGAGCTGTTTATATAAATTCTTTCTCCTCATAGCCCTTAACATAATTGTCCTTTTATTACATGACCATTTTACATTTCTCTCCTGTCTGTTTATGACAGAGGTTGCTAGATGTCCCCCAATATCTGTTCTGCTCTTCCTACACAGTAATAGAACCCCAGATTGATAGCTGGGCACTTAGCCACACAGTACCAACTTGACACTTGGCAAGTTACAAAGTTTTGGTTTTCTCACCTCTAAAATGAGGATAATAATGTTTTCAATCTTGCTGAATACAAAGGACTTAGCACATAACAAGCACTAAAAAAAAAAATGTTACCACAGAGAGAGAGCTCAATTCATAGCCTGCACTAGACTAAGAACCATCATAAAACAAAGTCACAAATACTGTGGTGAAGATCATTTGGTCAAGTTCCAAGCAAGAGGTGATTACCTTGGGCCTGAGGGTAAGAAAGAGTTTATGGGACAGTAGAACTAAATCTGGCCTCAAAGGAAGAATAATGTTTGGTTAGGCAGACATTCCGGAAAGAGCAAGGCCTGGAGGTGAGAGCATATTCCAGGACAATGATTAAATTAGACAGATTAAAGTAAATGTTCACACAATTCAAAGATAAGGATGAAAAGGTAAATTTCCTCAAGATTATAACCAACGGAGGTTAAGGACTGTGTGACATTTGCTCATGGTTATGGGTAGTTCAGCGTTATCCTTTGCCATGTAACTAGTTTGAAGGCCACTAATGATAGAGAACATTGTAAGATATGTAAAAATTTAGCATTTCTCAGTTAGAAATAATTGGGGAAGAGTTTTTGATGGTGGCAATTATTTTACACAGTGCCCCATGACATGGGAAACTTTAGATTCTTCTAAGTCCATAGTAATTATCTGAGGTAAGTCAAAAACAAGAAGTACAGCTCTCTTTTGTTACACAGACTGGGAAATTGAGACATAGCAGCAACTATGTCGGTATGAGTACAGTTTGTGGAAATTTTAGTCAAGGATAGAGCTGGATATAAAACCTGAGCCTTCTATATTTCGTTGGGATGCTCAGTTTCACTCCATGATTCTGTGCTCTCCTCCTGATTAGTTTTTGGACTGCTATATATTCATTATATATCTAAGGATTTACTTACGCCTTCTCAATACACTCTAGTGCACTTCATGCCCACATGGGTGAACGTACAACATACACACACACACTGCATTCCCCCTACTCACTGCAGATATACCCACTCTCTCTATCGAGACCACTTCACCAGCCCTTTCTCCACACTGCCTCACATCAGAACCACACAGTGGCTCAATCAGAAGTTCTTCCTTCTCTTCCCCAAACGCTGCATGTACATCATACCACACCCTCCACCCCGACCCAAAACCACAACCACTTCCCCCATCACTTTGAAAACAATGTGGCTCTTCTTTTTTCTTTTTTACTCCAGCTTTATTGAGGTATAGTTAACAAATAAAAATTATACATATGTATATAATTTATGTATATATATGTACAGCGTGATGTTTTGATATACATATACATTATGAAATGATTACCACAATCAAGCTAATTAACACACCCATCATCTCATATACTTACCATCTTTTTGTGTATGGTAAGAATACTTAACATCTACTCTGTTTGAAAATTTCAAGCATATGATACATTATTGTTAACTATAGTCACCATGCTGTACATTATGTCTCCAGAACTTATTCATCTTATAACTGGAAGTTTGTACCCTTTGACCACAGTCTCCTCATTTCTTCCCACCCTCATCCCCTAGCAATCATGCTTCTACTCTCTGCTTTTATGAGTTCAACTTTTTTAGATTCCACATATAAATGAGATCATGCAGTATTTATCTTTCTGTGTCCGCCTTAGTTCATTTAGCATAATGTCTTCCAGGTTCATCCATGTTGTCGCAAATGGCAGAATTTCCTTCTTTTTTAAAGTTGAATAACATTCCACTGTATACACAGACTACATTTTCCTTATCCTTTGATGGAAACTTAGGTTGTTTCCATATCTTGGCTGCTGTGAATGCTGCTGCAATGAACAGGGGAGTGCAGATATCTCTTCAAGATCTAGATTTCATTTCCTTTGGACATAAACCCAAAAGTGAGATTGCATGTTCCAAAGAAGACAAACAAATGTCCAACAGGTGTATGAAAAGGTGCTCAACATCACTAACCATCAAGAAAATGCAAATCAAAACCATATTGAGATATCACCTCACATCTGTTAGGATAGCTATTCTCAAAAAGTCACAAATTAACAGGTGTTGGCAAGGATATAGAGAAAAGTGAATCCTTCTACACTGTTGAGAACATAAATTGGCACAGCCATTAGGAAAGTTCCTCAAAAAATTAAAAATAGAGGGGCCAGCCCCATGGCAGAGTGGTTGAGTTTGGCACGCTCTGCTTTGACAGCCAAGGTTCACAGGTTCAGATCCCAGCCATGGACCTACACCACTCATCAGCCATGCTGCGGCAACATCCCACATGCAGAGTGGGGGAAGATTGGCACAGATGTTGGCTCAGGGACCATCTTCCTCAGCAAAAAGAAAAAAAAATCAATGTGGATTTAAATCATTTTCAGCTTTATACTTTTTTTAAATTGTACTTTAGCCTTCTAGATTGTGTGAGAAAGCTACATAGAAGGCTATTAAAAATTATGTTAAATTCCAGCTCCCAGAAATAACTACTAATAACATTTTAATATTTCCTTTCAGCCTTTTTTCTGTTCATATACATTTTTATGTGTTCATTGCTTTTCTCATACAAAGTTTTTACTGAGATAATTTACATACCATAAAATTTATCCTTTTAAAGCATAGTGTTCAATTTTCATTCCTGCTATTTTCACCTTAACATTATTATATCAAGGACATATGCCCATGACATTGAATATTCTTCAAAACTTGATTTTTATAGTCAGTTTATAGCCATACTACATTTGAAGTGTGCAAGAATCATAAACATCTCCCTATTACTGGACGTTTAGGTTGTCTCCAATTTTTCATTATTGTAAATAATGTTTTGAAAAATAGACGAGTTTTGGGCCGGCCGGAGGGCCCAGTGGTTAAGTTTGCACGTTCCGCTTGGCGGCGGCCCAGGTCTCGCTGGTTCAGATCCCAGGTGCAGACACGGCACCACTTGGCAAAAGTCATGCTGTGGTAGGTGTCCCATGTATAAAGTAGAGGAAGATAGGCATGGATGTTAGCTCAGGGCCAGTCTTCCTCAGCAAAAAGAGGAGGATTGGCAGCAGTTATCTCAGGGCTAATCTTCCTCAAAAAAAAAAAAAAGAAAAGAAAGAAAAATAGACCAGTTTTTATTTTTATAGGCATTGAATTGTTGTTTTAATACATTTATTACTTATGAGAGGGGCAAACACTATTGGTTGCCTACCTAATAGGCATTATCTCCTTCATCCTTAGCTTATAGAATCTAACATTTCAGAAAGATATATTAGTTATCTTGCTGCATATAAATTACTCCAGAATGACAATCCTTTATTCTCCCTCATATTTTCTGTGGCTTAGGAATTTGGAAGTGGCTTGGCTGGGACGTTCTAGCTCAGAGTCTCTCATGAGGTTGCAGTCAGATGGTAGCTACAGCTGGAGTCATCTCTAAAGCTTCTTCAATCACATGTCTGATATCTGGACTGGGAAGACTCAAAGAACCAGCGGCCTAAATGATGGAGCACTTCAAGCATCTCTTTCTATTTCTATGTGGTCCCTCCAGTGATCTCTCAAGTGTGCCAGCTTTAGGGTAGCCAGATCTCTTCCACAGGGCTCGTAACTCCAAAGGCACGTCTCCCAAGAGATCAAGAGCTAGGCAGAAGCTATACCACCTTTTCTAACTTAGTCTTGCAAGTCACAAATATCACTTCCCATCTGAGTCATACATAGCCCACCCAGATTCCAGGAAAAGAACCTAGACCCCACTCCTTGATGGAGAAGTATCCATGTCACATTGAAGGAAAACATTTGGAAAATATAATCTGCCAGAGGAGGCAAACATGCTCAGAGTAGGTAGCCCCCCCACCAAAACCTAAGAGATGAACCATGCTTTGTCTGAACTAAGTATGGTAATCCCACTCTTTGTTGTTAGTATAAAAGACACTGCTAGTTAGCCACCCAAAATTTATTTTCCCTTCCTCCTATCAGAACCCAGCTAAATATACTAAATCACCCAAGTTGTCTTGCAGCTAGGATAGACAAGAGATAAATTCTGCCAATTAAACTAAGCTATGAGATCTAGGAAACCTTTCATTTTCCTGTTGTAGGTACTTGCTCCTTTCTGATGAATAAGAACACAGCTCCAAGGGTGGTCCTTCAGAGGCATGAGCCAATCAATACAGTCTATCCACCTGCTCATAGTGATTAGTTCAAGAATGAGCAATTGATCCAATTCCATCCAGGATGAGAAAAAGTGACTCCCTTTATGGAGAAAGGCAAGTCCCAAGATCTGCACAGTGAATTGGCAATCTGGAGACCTAGGAAAGAGATGGTTTAGTTCTAGTCCAAGTCTGAAGGCCTGAGAACCAAGAGAGCCAATGGTGTAACTCCTGTCAAAGGCTGGCAGGCTCAAAGGAAAAGCCCATGTTTCATCTCTAGTCCAAAAGCAGGGAACAAGCCAATGTCCCAGTTGGAAGGCAATCAGGCGGGAAAGAGTTCTCTCTTACTTGGGGGAGGGTCACACTTTTTGTTCTCTTCAGGCCTTCACTTGATTGGTTGAGTCCCACTCACCTTAGCGAGGGCAATCTGCTGTACTCAGTCTGTCAATTTCAAAGATCTCATCCAAAAACACCCTCACAGAAACACCCAGAATGTTTGACAGATTATCCGGGCACCCCACGGCCCAGGCTGGTTGACACAAAATTAACCAGTACACTGAGCAAATGAATCCCTCATGTGGTTTAAGCCTGTTTGATTTGGGTTTTCCTTCACTTTGCAACCAGAAGAGACTAAATTGATATAGGGCACCTACTGCGTGCCAGACTGTGCCAGGTGCACAGAAGAGACGAATAACCAGACAGAGTTTCCAGACCTGCAACATGGGCAAGAAGACCATTGCATGTTTTTTTGAAAAATGTTATTAAAGCATAACATTCCGGTGACTGTAGCCTGGTTGACATCTTGACTGCAACCTCATGAAAGATCTCAAACCAGAACCACCCAGATGAGCTATTCCAAAATCCCTGATGCAGAGAAATCTATGTGAGATAATAAAAGTTTTTTGTTGTTTTATGCCATTAAGATTTCAGGTAATTTGTTACACAGGAATAGATAGCTAATACACCCCTCTCCCTAACGTATCTACTAATCTGATCATCATCATCGATTAGTTTTGCCTGTTCTTGTAATTTATATAAACGGAATCCTACAGCATGTACTCTTTTGTGCCTACCTTCTTCTACTGATTATTAGATCTGTGAGATTCATCCATATGCTTACATCTAGCAGTAATCTTTCTTTGTTATTGTTGTATAGTGTTTCATTTCATGATTATACCAAAATTTATCCTTTCTACTGTTAGTGGACATTTGATTTTTTTCCAAATTCTGGCTATATGAATAAAACTTCTGTGAACACTCATATATATCTTTTGATTGGACACATACACTCATTTTTCTTGGAAGTCATTTTTTTAATGTAATATTTCTTGCTGCTTCTAACTTTCTCACGCTACTGCCTACTGTGATATTTTACTTATTAGCTTGTCCTACTGTTCTTTTGAAAATGACTGCAAATTCAATTATATCTTTTAAACATTTCCAAACAACCTTTAATTTGTACATTTTAAGTACTTATAATGGTAAAAGAATAATAAGAGAACACTTTGTTTTCTTAGCTGTGCAAAAGATGAGTTCTCCATATCTGCCTCATTCCCATGGGTTTTCTTAATCCATCAAATGGAACTTTCAGTCCTTCTAGATTTTATGTACAGAGAACATTTTTCAGCAATGTTTTTGCAGATCCCAGATTAACCCTAGCAACTAAAGCTACTACATAGCAAAATTGTTGAATAGCTAATGTTTGCATATGCCAGCAGTTCTCAAACTTTTTGGTCTCAAAACTTCTATACCCGCCTAAAAAGTATTGAGGACCCCAAAGATCTTTTGTTTATGTGATTGTGTTTATCAATATTTACTGCTTTAAAGAAATTGGTAAAACTTTTACATATTTTTTTCATTTTAAATTAACAATAATAAACCTATCATGTGTTAACATAAATAACATATTTTATGAAAAATAATGTGGGCCCCCTGAAGTTGTCTCAGAGATTCAAAGGGGTCCCTAGACTACACTTTGAGAAGCACTGGTCCATGGTGCTGAGTTCCTTGCCCCATGATACCATATTGTAGCAATCATCTCTTATTTTGATTTACCAGCATCAATCCATTTTTATTTGGGGATAAAACCCTACTTTGCTAAAAAGAACCTATTCAAGATGGTTCAGATGAGGCTGATCACACTCCTTTTCCCACTCAGAGATAAGCGTGTGACCCACGATTGGCCAGAAATTCTTGGGAATTCTCATGTTATTAGAAAATTCTCTCTCTTTCTCTGTCTCTTATCTCTATCCCTCTCTCTCTCTTCCCCCCTCCCCCCAGGTTGTGAATCATAGCCTGACAATAGCTTTCGTCCCCATTTAGGGGAGAGAGCCATCCAAGAGATAATTAGTATATCACCACTTAAAATGATTTTACTCTTTGTTTTATAAACAGTAAAGATTATGTTTTAGTCAGAATGTAAATTAGCCACCTAAATGATTGCAGAGAGGCATGTATCCATTAAGAATGCTTTTAGCCCCAAATAGCAGAAATCCTAAGACTGCCATAAACAAATAGGAAGTTAACTTCCAATTTTGACCAAGACAGAGTAACAGGGACCAGATTTACCCTCTTACCTAAAAACTAGACAAACAAACAAAAAAACAGACAAAATATATGAAACAATCATTTTCAAACATTGGACAATAGACAGTGCATGACAGAGATCCCTGAGAGAATGGAAACAAGTGATGAGAGCTTTACTATTGCCCTGGGTCACTGCCAGGGAGGAGGAATCCAAAGAGTCCACTGTCTACCCGATTTGAGGAGGTTTTTCTGGAGACTGTAATTCACAGGAAACAGTACCAGAAAGGAGACAGCTGCACAGAAAGAGAGCTCTGGAGATCTGCAGAGGATTACCTTTGAGTCTCCAACTGTCTACTCTTCAGAATACACATGTAAGAAAACTACCCAAGGCTGGGGAAAGACCCATCTGAAAGGAACAGGTGGAATAATTCACAGAGCTCACACAGGATTGGGAATAGTTCATATTCTTAACAGCCAGAATGGAAAAATCTTGTAATACATGGACATGAAGCAGCATACTCAAAAAGGTATTGCCTCAGTAGTGATCCAAAATTAACCCTAGATATGGGACTGGCCCCGTGGCCGAGTGGTTAAATTTGCGTGCTCTGCTGCAGGCGGCCCACTGTTTTGTTGGTTCGAATCCTGGGCACGGACATGGCACTGCTCATCAAACCACACTGAGGCAGCGTCCCACATGCCACAACTAGAAGGACCCACAATGAAGAATATACAACTGTGTACCAGGGGGCTTTGGGGAGAAAAAGGAAAAAAAATAAAATAAAATCTTAAAAAATATATTTAAAAAAAAACAAAATTAACCCTAGACTAAAGGTTACTCAACCTTAAGTTATTAACAAATTTAATTAAAGAAAGACCTGAAAGGATCAAATTTTTTCAAAGAAACTTAACTGCATTCTAGAACAAAGCTCAAGAAAAAAAATTTTTTTTTTTGAGGAAGATTAGCCCTGAGCTAACATCTGCTGCCAATTCTCCTCCTTTTGCTGAGGAAGACGGGCCCTGAGCTAACATCCATGCCCATCTTCTCTACTTTATATGTGGGACACCTACCACAGCATGGCTTTTGCCAAGCGATGCCATGTTCACACCCGGGATCCGAACCCGTGAGCCCTGGGCCACCAAGAAGTGGAATGTGCGAACTTAACTGCTGTGCCACTGGGCCAGCCCCCAGAAAAAAAAATTTTAAACAAGAATATCCAGCAGCGAACAAGATAAAATTTACAATGTGTGTCATTTAATTCAAAAATTGCCAGGCATGCAAAGAAGCAGGGAAAATATAGCCCATAATGAGGAAAATAATCAATTCATTGAAAGCCAACAAGAAATTATATAGATGATAGAATTAGTAAATATGATTATTAAAGTGATTATTATAACTATATTCCACAAGCTTAAGAAAGTAGAGAAAAACATAATCATGTTACATAGAAACACAGAAGATTGAAAAGAAGACCCAAATAGAATATCTAGAAATGAAAAGCATAATGTCTGAGATGAAAAATACACTGGATGGGATTAACAGCAGATTAGACACTGAAGAACTTGAAGTGAACCTGAAAACTATCGAAAATGACACACAGAGAGAAATAAGCTTACAAACAAAATAAACAGAGGCAGCTCTGAGGGCCTAGTGGTTAAGGTTCAGCATGCTCCACTTCAGTGTCCTGGGTTCAGCTCCACAGGTCCAGAACCACACCAATCGTCTATCAGTAGCCATGCCATGGCAGTGGCTCACACAGAAGAACTAGAAGGACTTACAACTAGAATATACAACTACGTACTGGGGCTTTGGGGAGGAAATGAATATGTAAAGAAATAGGTTTGGGACCACTCCCAGCCGCCTAATACCTGTGTATTTAGAAGCCCTGAAGGAAAGAGAGAATGGAGGGGTAGGGGGCAGAAAAAACTGCAGAAATAAAAGCCAAGATTTCTCTAAAGTTGGTGAAAACCATAAAGGCACAGATCCAAGAAGCTCAACAAACCCCAAGTATAAGTAACATAATGAAAACTATACCAAAGCACATGATAATCAAATTCCTTAAAACCAGTAACAAGAAGAAAACCTTAAGAGCTGCCAAAGAAAAATAAAGCTTTACATATGGAGGAACAAAGATAAGAATAACATCAGACTCCTCATTGGACACAATGAAAGTCACAAATTGGTAGAGCGATATCTTTAAAGTACCGAAAGAAAAAATACTGTCAACCTAGAATTCTATGCCCAGTGAAAACACCTTTCAAAAACGAAAGGAAAATGAAGACTTTTTCAGACATAGAAAGCCGAAAAACTTTGTCACTAGTAGACGTGCATACAAAAAACATTAAAGGAAGCCTTTTGGACAGAAGGAAAATGATATCTACACAAAGGAATGAAGAATACTGTAAATGGTAAATATGTGGGTAAGTATAAACAAATAGGGATTTATTTTCCTCACATAACAAAAAGGTTGGAGATTGGCAGTAGGTAACTTTAATTCAGGTGGTCAGTCTTCAAGGATTGCAGCTCTTTTCAATCTTCGCTCTGCCATACTTGATATTTAGACTTTTCATCCTAATGTCTGTTGCCTCAAAGAGGCCTTGTCTTAATATTTTCCCTTTCATGTATCAGTGAGGGAAAAACTCTCCTAGAGCCTCTCAGGAGACTTCTCCTTAAGTCTTTTAGCTGAACTGAGAGGCTGGAAAACAAGTAGCTTGCTTTTACAGCCTCTGTAATGGGAGGTAGGAAAGAGAAATGGTGGCTCAGCTAAACAAATAATTGTTGTTATAGGGTATTAATTAAAAGTGTAAAGCTTGAAGTTGAGATGAAACTCAAAATTATCTGTGATATTATGTAAGGACCATCTCTTAAGTTAGGGACCCAAAGCACAAAGACAGGGTCCCACAGACAGATTGGAGAGGTTAAGATGCCCCCACAACCGTAGGTGAATCTGGAACCTACAGTAGTCCAAGATTCTGTTCTTCATAGCTACTCTATCGAGTCCACATCAGATCCAAACAAGCCAAATCAAAATGGAGAAGCTTCACCAGACACTTCTGCCTGAGAGTTTCAGAAGGAGAAACACTACTATCCTTTGTCTGCCCTACAGCCCAGGGCTGTTCAGAATTCTTGGACCACCCACGGAACACTCCTTTCCTTCATCAATGCTAAGTGAGCCAAAGGAGAGAGAGCAAATGAATCGTCCATCTTTCTTCTTCCTTTCTATCTCTTTTCTTTTCTCCAGGTCAAGAAGGATAAAGTCAGCAAGAGAATCCCAAATTGTTGCCTTTGTTTCCTCTTCTTTTCTATGTAGCCTTTGGTTAGAATCATCTGCTACTTAGGAAAGTCAAAGAAACTTGATTAGGGTTTTAAAATTAAAACTCAATTCATTTGTCACAGACTTTGGATCTTAACTTTAGATGCCAGTCGAAAGATAACTTAACAATTTGTATGGATATTACTGAGCAGAGGAGTCCGGCAAGAGAGCAGTAAGTTCAAATGCTGTAGGAAGAAAAACCAAAATAGGATGTTATCATGTGGTTTGGGGCTAAAGAAAAATATTTCATCAGCTTCAGCATATTGTAGTTATTAGCCCAAGAAACTGAGACATAGATAAGGCTAAAGATAGAAAAATCTAGATTGAGCTCTGCCTCTTATCTTCTGGGAGCTATAACATTATCACTCATGTTTCTTTTATCCTTCTTCTGTTAACATACATAACCCATTTGCTTTGGAGAATTCCTCTCCTACTTCATACAATTGCTGGGGCTCTTAATTACAGTTATCTCTTTTCTCTAACCACTTCCTCCCACCATTACCAAAGTGGAGTGAATATGACCTAGAATTGGCCAGTCATAGTATCCCACCTCTTTGGTAGTAATCAATCATTTAAGAATGGACGCATAACCCTAGCAGAGCCAATCAAAATCCTTCTCTGAAATTGATAGGTGGGTAATGAGAGACAGTAATTCTCTATTGGAGTTACTAAACTTGAAAGATGTGAAATTGGAGTTGTTGGAAAAAATTTCCCCAGAGGCCTATCTGGAGTAGGAAACAGTGAAGACAAACCACTGAGAAAAGCAGGGCATGAAGATAGGGAAAGAAGAAAAGACTTGGCCCATTGTTTGAGACCCTGAATCCAGTTATGCTTAAAGCCAGACCCTGCCCTGAACCACCCAAATATAGGAACAAATAAATTCCCTTTGGCTTTTGCTAAGTTTAGGCAGGATCCTCCCACCTGCAGTCAGAAGAGCTCTGGTTACTGCACATTGCTTTTCCCCGGTCTTGTCTACGTCCCTATACAGAGGAAAGGGAAGAAAGAGCATACTAAATGGTTTGTACCAGCTTAGGAAGAAGACAAAGGTTTTAAAGTCACCCAAAACAGAGGAATATTGCTTCCCTTCTCTTACCACCCTCAACACACACCCTCCAGCATCAGGTACATGTTTAGTATATTTACTTGGGGAATTATTTTGAGAACAGCACAACATTATAGTTTGGAGTACTGTGGATAATTATATTTTCTAAGAGAGCTCTTGTTTTCTTTCCAATGTGTGACTTATACAAACTTTGCTTTTTAGAAAGAAGTTTTATTGTTATCTTACCACATGATCTAAAGATACTTATAATCAGTTTTAGAACCCCCTGATCTGGTAAATTTTAATGGAAGTCAATGAAAGAATGTAAGCCACGTAACAGCAAAATTCCTAAAACGTTATTTATTCTCCTAAGCAAGAGGGACTTGCATCACTCTTTATGCGCTCAGGAGTGATTGCTCCAGAAATTAGAGTGGATTCACAGACAAAGTGACTCTGGAGCATGGTATCTTATAAAATACAGAGAATCTTGGAAAGTGGGTGAGAAATAATTTCATTAACTGTAGGCCTGTTGTAAAGCAATCATTTTACCTAGTAACCAAAATGTTTGCATTCTCTGGCCTAGGACTACGAATTTCAGCCATGTTCATTAATACTAAAACAAAAACTCAATACTCATTCCTTTGATTGCCAGAAGTTACTGCTTCAATGTGACTGGGTGGGAGGGGCTGTCTATTGAAGGATCAGGAATAGGTCTGTAAGATTCTGCTGCTCTGGCCATCTCACCTTGTGGTCTCTTTCAGGGACCCTGATGAGATCACCACTGCAGGGGACACCTCTGTTCCCCACCTGGTTCCCTCTGAGGTTATCCGCAGGCTGTTATCTGGGAAGGATGTGTTGCTCTCTCCTTAGCTACCCTCTCCCACATGTGACAGTCTTACTTAGGAATCAAATGCACTTAAACAAAAAAGCTATGTGCTGCATAGATAAAAGAATATTTCACAGATTCCAAGGATAAGACGTGCAGTCCAGCCTCATAAGAGACAGAACAAAAGGGATTAGGGTGTGGTCAGGTACAATGGCAGGCATCTTCTATGTCTGTATCTTCTTCTAGGGCCTCTGGTACTCATGGGCACCTGCTGTATTCTCCTCCTTTTGTGGTGACTCTCTTTACCTTTTCATCCACAGCGTGGACAATGACTGTTCCAGCTTTCTTGGTTCCCTCCCTGTTTTCTCTCACAGGCATTTTCCCTAATAAATTTCTTACACAGTTAATCTTGATTCTGCTTCTCAGAGGACCCCAGACAAACATATCCAACATCAATACATTCTGGATTATTCAGTCTTAAAAACTACCATGTGAAGGGCAGCAATAGCCAAGAGCTGTCACTGTGTAGCCTCTCTTCCAACATGAGGTGAAGTTCACCCCTGTGGTCCCTTCTACAGTCTTCAGGGTTCCTTCATTAAAAAAAACTGGAAAAAAGTTACACAACTCTCCAAAAATGAGCAATAGTTTACAGGTATAGGGCAGCCTAAATTCATAGAGGAAAGAACAAGTTCACCTTCAGGGTTGCTAAAAGATACACCCAATTTACACTATCAAATACATAATTTCTTGATCAAAAACCACTATATTTGAGTTTGTTTACTGTATTCAATTTTTCTCTCAAGACCAATGGATGGATACTTTGTACACATTTGCATGATTTAAAAACAAAACGGAGGCTTTTCCAGAACACAGGGCAGTTGACTCTCAATGTGTATCCAAATCTTCACTTTTTGACAGGAAGGATCTGCTTGTACCTTTTTTTTTTTTGCTGGGGAAGATTAGCCCTGAGCTAATATCCATTGCTGCTTGTAACTTTTAAGTTTTTATTCTGCTTCAAAAATCTCAGGATCCAGTCTCTATAGAGACAATCCATTGTACCTACATTCTCATTTAATCCTAAAAATACCTGTCTTTGATTCATTTTCATTTTACAGAAGAGGAAACTACATTTCAGAGAAATTAGGAAATTTACCCAAGGTTGTTCCACTAAGTCTTAGAGACAGAAATTAAACCCAGCTCCTCCTAGCTCACAATCTCACATCTTTCCGCTGCTTTCAGAGATGCCACTGAAAATCTAATTTGCTAAAATCTTTATTAACGATAGTATATGAAGCTTTAAGCAAACTTGCTTGTCCTTTTCTTACTTAAGAAAATGTCTGTGAACTGCTTGGTCAAAACAGGTGAATATACGTAAGTGTTTGTTATGTATTGCTTAAATTTCTGACATATTGAAAAAAGAAAAAAAAAAGCTTTTCTCTTCCTCTTCCACTTTACTGGGGCCAAGGTTTCCAGTGGTATCCAGTAAGGGGTGGAGGTTGGCATGCCTGGGGTTAAGCAAGTAAATACAGATTTCTCACTGTCACAAAAAGGAGTTACAACCGTGGAAACTGGGAAGTCTAGAATATACTCTGGAGTGTTGCATAGGAATTGGAAATGTCAGTATCACAGTCTGATTAGATAGATAGACAGATAAATACAGCTCTGTGTGTATGTTCTACTTCTGTTCACTGAGAGGGTCTAGAAGCAACGGCATTCCAATAACAATGAGCACGTTTAGATCTTGGTTTCTAGATACCATTATCCACTAAAAAGAACCAGGACCCCTTGACGAAATGGTTGCTCCACGACCGGAGCAGGGAAAATACAAGATGTGTTTGTAACATTTTATGACACCAGAAAGTGGAAAGCAAAGAAGTGCTCAAAGAATGATGGGAACATATCTATAAGACACAGTAACCAGCTTGAAGGGGCACCCACTGGCCAAGTCTGGGACAATTTGAGTATCAAAATAAATAATAATAATAACAGATTGTAACCTTATGAGTAAAAGAGAAATCCCAGGCCAGCCCAGTGGTGCAGTGGTTAAGAGCACACGTTCCGCTTTGGCAGCCCAGGGTTTACCGGTTCAGATCCCAGGTGCGGACATGGCACTGCTTGGCAAGCCATGCTGTGGTAGGCGTCCCACATATAAAATAGACGAAGATGGGCCCGGATGTTAGCTCAGGGCCAGTCTGCCTCAGCAAAAAGAGGAGGATTGGTGGCAGATGTTAGTTCAGAGCTAATCTTCCTCAAAAAAAAAAGAAAGAAATCCTGAGTCCATACTGGTATTAATTAATTAATTAATTAGGGAGAAAGGAAAATTCTATCCTATCTAATAAATCTAGATGGAATGATAGGATTAGAAAATCTCCATTTGGTAATTATCAGAATAATAATTTATTCAAGTTAGATCATTAATGGATGCTAAAATTGGCGAGAAACAAGATATTCACATGATCTCAAAAATTCTTGCCACAAAATAATTATTAATTACTTTACAATGGAGAACCTGGCAGATACCATCTTAACTTGGTCATAAAAGTTAGCAACACCATTAATGGAACAAATTGATATCACGTGCCTCCTCATATGATGCCTGGAGACTAGTATAGCACCACTTATGTGATATTCCTGCCAAAATGCATAGTTATAATCATCAGACAAACCTCCATAACTAAGGAACATTCTCAAGGCAATTGGCTTGGGCTTTTCAAAACTATCAAGGTCATGAAAGATAACAGAAATGGTTCCAGGTTGAAGAATACTAAAGAGACAGGACAAATGAATGCAACACTTGATCCTAGATTGAATCTTGGACTTGTAAGGGACATTATTGAGACAATAGGTGAGATCTGAATTAGGTCCCTAGATTAGATGATATTGTTGGATCAATGTTAATTTCCTGGTTTTGATTACTGTATTTTATCCTTGCACTCAAGAAATACAAACCGAAATATTAAAGAGTAATGAGGCATCATGTCTACAACTTATTCTCAAATGATTCAGAAATAATAAGTGGAGGATCGAGGTGAAGGATATATGGAAGATCTGTGTACTATTTTGTAACTGTTTTTGTAAATTTAAAATTAATTCCAAATAAAAAGTTTTAAAAATGAAAAACTGTGTCAGTTTCTTCCCTGAAGAGCTCTAAGAACAGCAAAGCCCACAAACACCTGTGGGATTAGAAGATTTAGGGAAAACAAAACAAAAATATTCCTTTCAGTTATTTATGGCTGCGTAATAAACCACTCCAAAATTCAGTGACTTCATTGTGTTATCTGTCATGATACTGTGGATTGATTGGCCTCAGCTGGGCAGTTCTGCTCCAATGTGATGTCAGATGGAGCTTCAGTCATTTGGGGGTTCCACTAGGCTGGAACATCCAAGATGGCACGTTCACATGCCGGTGCCTTAGTGAGGACGGTTGGAAGGCGGGGCTCAGACAAGCTGCTAGGGTGACGGGGCCTCTTCCTCCATGTAATCTCAGGGTCTCTCCATTTCTGCATGGCCTAAGTCACTTCTCCAGGTGATCTCTCCAGCAGAGTAGCCAGACTTCTTATATGGCAGTTCAGGACTCTTCAAAAGTGCAAAAGCAAAAAATTGCCAAGACTTCTTAAGCTTAAGTCTGGAACTGGTCCAGTATCACTTTCATTGTATTCCATGGGCTAAAATGAAACAAAAAGTAGAGAAATGTTCAAACATACAAAAAGTATATGAGCTTTCATGTACCCATCATCCAGTTTCAAAATTTTGTATGATATTTTAAATCTAATTAAATTTATTGGTAATTTTATTAAAAGATGAGTCATAGGGCCAATCTAGGTTCTCTGTGGGAGGAGATTGTACAAAAGCATGGATAACAGGAGGTATATTGGGGCTATCTTTGAAGATTAGCTACCATGCCACCACAGCTAATTTTCCTGTCTCCTTGCCAGAAATATGCTATATTTTAAAATCATATTTAAAAAGTAACCTTCAGGGGCCGGCCCAGTGGCACAGCAGTTAAATGCACACATTCCGCTTCAGCAGCCCAGGGTTGGCTGGTTCAGATCCCGGGTGAGGACATGGCACCACTTGGCACACCATGCTGTGGTAGGCGTCCCACATAGAAAGTAGAGGAAGATGGCCACAATGTTAGCTCAGGGCCAGCCTTCCTCAGCAAAAAGAGGAGAATTGGCAGTAGTTAGCTCAGGGATAATCTTCCTCAAAAAAAAAAAGTAATCTTTAAAAGCCAAAAATGAACCAAAGCAAATAAGTTAAAGCTTTTCTTTTTAAAGAGACATACCATACATTCTTGTATAAGTTCTCTCTTTTTCCCTCTATCTGATAGGTATGTAATTTGTGCTTGTTGTGGTTTTTAAAAACCTAGTTTATTTTCTCATTATAACTTTGTTGTATCTGAGCAGCAAACTATCTTGATTTATGAACGTCTTCCTGATTGTATTTTTATTAATTCTTTAGATATCAAGGACAAGTTGAAATAACCAAATGAATTTTCATCATAATGTCCTTTCACTGTCATGAATTGAAGTTTTAGCAGCTTTACTGAGATAGAATTTAAATACTATAAAATTTATACATTTAAAGTATCCAGTTCAATGGTTTCTAGTAAGTTTACAGAGTTGTGCAACCACCACCACAATCAATTTTAGAATATTTTCATCACCCCAAAAAGAAATCTGCTTCCCATTTTTAGTCACCCCCCAACCCACCACCACTCCCAGTCCTAGGCACCACCAGTCTGCTTCCTGTCTCTATAGATTTACCTATCCCGGACAATTTGTATAAATGGAATCACACAATTTGCGGTCCTTTGTGACTGACTTCTTTCAATTAGCATGATGTTTTCAAGGTTCATCCATGTCGTAGTATGTATCAGTACTTCATTCCTTTTTGTTGCTGACAAATATCCCATTGTGTGGGTATACCACATTTTATCAGTTGGCAGTTCATTTGCATTTTTTCTACTTTTTGGCTATTATGAATAATGCTGCCATGAACATTCATGTATACATTTTTGTGTGGACGTGTGTTTTCTTTTTTTTTGCTGTGGAAGATTCACCCTGAGCTAAGATATGCTACCAATCTTCCTCTTTTTTGTATGTGAGCCACCACGACAGTATGGCCACTGACAGAAGAGTGGTGTAGGTCCATGCTGAGGAGCCAAACCCAGGCCGCCAAAGCAAAGTGTGCCAAACTTAACCACCAGGCCACCAGGGGTGGTCCTGGATATGTGTTTTCCTTTCTCTTGGGTTGATATCTGGGTCCATGAATATTTTATAATATATTAATTTCATATATTTGATTAATTTTATACAACTAATTAATTATATTTAATTATATTTTTATATTTGATTAATTTTGTGTATTTCATAATATACCTGGATCTATTGATACTTTTATGAGAAAGCTAATGGTTATTTTCTAGTTATTAAACTTCACCTTTCTACTATATAGTAAACTGTAAATAGTAGTTAATTTGGGGGAAGAGGATTAGAGAAGTTGATGGGATCTTAGTATAAAGGAAATTAACAGCTTAGACTCGAAGTGTAACTATATGGTTTAAAATCCTGACTCTACCACTTACAAGATGTGTGACTTTAGACAAGTTACTTAGCCTCTCTGAGCTTCAGTTTTTTCCTTGTCTGAAAAATGGAGGAAAATATAATAATAACTACCTCATAGCATTGTTGTGAGGATTAAATCAGATACCCCTAAACCTAGTGCTGGGGACATTGTAAAAATGTATTAATTGTTAGCAATTATTATTAACAATTTATATACTGTTGCATTTTTACATTTTTATAATGAACACACATTGCTTTTGAAATTTTAAAAACAACTTTTAAGTGTGTGAAGTCAAGCTTAATATTGCATGTTTACTAATTTAAATACGTTTTTACCTTATCAAATCATGCTTTAAGCTGAAAAATAGAGATTTGACCCTGCTTTCTTGGTGTCTGTGTTTTGGATTAACTGAGGAAATGGAGGCTGCGGACTTACGGTCTGAGTTGTGCGTCAGTTATTCTTTTCCATTTTATACATCAAGGAGGTAGAATTTCCTGGGTAAAAAAATTCATAAAGCGGTGGTGCCATTTTTTAAAATTGATCTAAAATAAATGCTAACAATATCAAATTTCCTAGTACAAAGAGTTACTTTTCTCATTCCATTGATCATTTGGATCTTTGAAACAAAGCAATTCTAACTAAATTTCTTTTTGACCCCTGAGGCTTTAGTTTTAGTGCAAAAGAACTCTTGCTAATAATCTTGCATCTTGCCAAAGGTCCTGTCTTGTCCCCTATAACTGGTTTGAGCATTCCATTTTAATTCATGGCTTGCGGAATTAGTAATTATATGATTTCTCTAGTGACTCCAATCTTAAATAATAATACCCCTCTAATAAGGTGTTCTATCTATAAGGCTGAAAGAGAAATTAGATTTTTAAGAGAAAGCAGCAGCAATACTAGAATTAACTGTTAACATGTGCTTTAGAAGTCATTTTATGGCCTGTTTCTACTGCTTTATTCATGTTTCTGGTCAGAAGAACAGGAGTACAGAATGAGGAGCTTATGAGGTCCTCACCCTGGTTCCTCTCACCCATACTTGGACTCAGTAAGTGGCCACTCACTAGGATCTCCAAATGGGATACCAGGGCCATTTTGCAGACCTCAGGAGACCTGTAGCCTTTTAACCAACCAAGCTGTAAGTAGATACAAGGTAACAAGTACTGTGCTCAGGGCTATCTTTTGTGTGTGTGGATAACATATCTATTGAGATATAGTTTATATACTATGCAATTCACCCACTTAAAGTATACAATTCAATGGTTTTTAGTGTATTCACAGAGTTGCACAACCATCACCACAATTTTAGATCATTTTCATCACCCCAAATAGAAACCCCATGCCTATTAACAACATTCCTCTTTATTCCCCAGCCCTAGGCGGCCACTAATCTATTTTCTGTCTCTATAAATTTGCCTATTCTGGAAATTTCATATAAATGGCATCATATAATATGTGACCTTTTGTGTCAGACTCCCTTCATTTAGCATATTTTCAAGTTTCATCCATATTGTGTCATGTATCAATCCTTTATTCCCTTTTATGGCTGAATAATATTCCATTGTATGGATGTACCACTTTTTGTTTATCCATTCATCAGGTGATGACATTTGGGTTGTTTCTACTTCTTAGCTATTGTGAATAATGCTACTATGAACATTCAAGTGCAACTTTTCGTTTGAACATATTTTCATTTCTCTTGGGTATTCCATCTAGGAGTGGAATTCCTGGATCATATGGTAACTCTATGTTTAACTTTTTGAGAAACTGCCAGATTGTTTTCCAAAGTGACTACACCATTTTACATAAAGACTATCTTAAGATCTACTTTGTCTGGGGTTAATTGTATCAGGGTATGGCCTTGGGAACAGACCTTTGCTGTTCAGGTAAAAAACTTCTGTCAAAGATTCTTATTATATTATGATCTGAACTTTAGCAATCTAAAAGAGTATGTACTTTT
Organism: Equus quagga; assembly: GCF_021613505.1. Classification (NCBI taxonomy): domain Eukaryota; kingdom Metazoa; phylum Chordata; class Mammalia; order Perissodactyla; family Equidae; genus Equus; species Equus quagga. Next base: position 123,677,178 of record NC_060268.1, read on the forward strand.
CAACAGTTTTCAAAATAAAATGATTAACATTCTTCTGTTTAGAAAGAAGAAAAAGAATCCTACTTATCAAGTTTCTAGGATTCTATGGACTTTTATGGAGCACTTGCCTCTTCTCACCCTAAGAGACTGAGTAGGCGTTAGGGGCAGGTGGAGCAAGGCATAGTGGTATAAATTAAGGGGCATAGCAAAAGAAAACATGTCCCCATTTTGATAAGGTAATTCTTCATCTCACTTACAACAATACCCCTGGTTACAGAAGTCAGAAGCTCATATGGGTTAATACATTTTTATTGTAGTCACTCACACCTTAGCACAAATTACTTTAATAATAACACTTTCCACCTAACTACTGGTTGAGTATAGTCTGCTCAAACCAAGGTGTTCTGATAGTAGAGGAGGTACAAAAAAAGTGGAAAAGGAATAATTTTAGAGCCTAAGAAGGGTGATTTAGAACATACTACATACATTACATTTATTAGATCATTTCTTCCTTATAACAACTCCACAACTCCAAAAGTGTGATACACACTGTTATTTTTACTTTAAAAGAAAGGAAAAAGGCTCAAAAAGTTAAGTGACTTACCAAAGGTCACACAGATTCTATGTGGAGAGCTGAGATTTTAACTCAAATTTATCTGATTCCACAGAGTCAGCGCATCCTCCTTCTATTCTGAGCAGAGAGCAGACACTACTGGGCCTCGGGCTCTGGGAAGGAGGGAATGTGGAGAGTAAGGGTGTGCCAAAGCCAAGCTTTGCCTTCTCTACAAATTTTTTTCATGTCCCTGGTTGCTACAACTACTTACTGGCAGCACCTCCGACCACCAATGGTTCAGCAGTGCAGGAGTGCTAACGAGTCCCCAAATGCCTCAGCTTAGCGCAGCTAGCGCTCTGGACTAAGTTAGGACTCCAGCAACTGCCGCGCTGCCTGGGCCACACACACTCCAGCAAAACTTCCTTATTTGGAAAAGTCTTCTCCATCCTATTTGGGCAGAAAGAATACAATCTCACATTTAAGAAAAACAAAATGCTTTGACCTACATCAGAAGGGGCACTTGAAAATACTAAAACACAGAGAAATGCCAAAAAAGATTAAGTATATTTCTAAATACTTTGCTCAAGTGTCGGGGGGGGGGGGGGGCAGGCACGCTTCATCAGACAGTTAAAAGAAAATTCACAAATCTCTTTTTCTTTAACACCAGAAGTTGTTCTAGTTAACAATAATCTTTCAATTTCAGTTATATGAAATTTAGCACACTTTTTATTAGAGTTTAGAAAATATACATTTTGGAGTTGTTTATGCTGTCGAAGCCGAGAGAGACCTGAGTGGCAGGAGAATGTACTTTCTCAGATATGGTTTAGCATTGCTTCTAACACCCTGAGCAGAAGTTATATTTTAAAAGGCAGGACCAAGTAGATATTTGCAGGATAGGCCAGTGGGGTCAGCCTGAGTGTAAGCTTTTGTCATTCCTGGAAACTGCCCAGGAGCAGCTTGATAGAAAGGTGAAAAGAGGAGACTTAAGATAAGCCTCAATTCTGCCACTAAATAGCCAGATGAACTTGGGCAAATTACTTAACTTTCTGAATGGACCTCAGTTTGCTCTTCTCTGAAGAAGGATTAGACTAAAAGACCTCCAAGGACCTTTCCAGAATTGACTTTCTATTGTATAATTTCCATGATTGGAAAGGGCTTGTCTAGGCTAAAGTGTGCAATGGAAACCATGGGTTTCCCATACCCTCTAGACCCACCTCTCATTTCCTAACTTCCCTCCTGGTAGCCTCACCCCCTCACCCTTTCTGGAGCCCGGGGCCTTAGTGTTGCTTCCTGGCTTTTTGGAGCAACCTCCCAAAAGATCAGTTGGTGTGCAAAGCACAGTAAGCCTGACATCTTCCCCAATGCTTGTCAAATCTTATCTCTCTCTTTTTCCATTCCCTCAGAATCTGCTCTCATCTCAACCACCTGGTCATGGGTGATGAGGGATTAAATTAGATAAAATAACCCTCATTGATATTTACTAGTATGTAACCCCATTCACACAAATACTTCAAAAATAATCAGAATCTACATGTTCCCCCTCAAAGGTCCTAATAGCTGCTTTATTCATTTACATGATAGGTGAGTGTTGATCAAGGGTCTTCTTATGCCCCTCAAATTGCAATAAGGTTAGATTGCCTTCTCCAATCAGGGAGACTTGGGGAAGTTGTCGTATCTTGGCAGGAATATTAAACTCAAGATGGAGATTTTGTTTTCCTTGGCATTAATCTGTATCTAATGCCAGTGAACATTATCCTTGTTTAATTACATTCACTAACCAACTGACACAACTTCCCCTGGGAAGAAGCTTATCCAACTCTGACTCATGCTTTACAGCATGTTGGATTTGAGGAAATGGATAATATACGCCCCGCTGGCTTTGGAATTTTAAACAGAAACCCACATGCAGCTGAGTCTCCGTCTTACTCCCAAATATGGGAGAATGTGTGCCCCAGCTGTGGTTTCAGGAGGCATTCTCAGTGTGACAAAAGGCAAAACTCATGGTATGCGCTGAGCACCAGGCCAGGCGTGAAGAGCTAGAGCCAGCATCCATTTAAAGGAAAAGGAACAACCCCAGCAAAGGGGAGGCAAACTGCCACCCCTAATGACTGCGTCCCTTTTCTAGAGTTATCTTGATGATGTCATGGCAGTGAACATCTTATTAAAAGTAAAATGCATCTCTAGCAACCACACACTAAAGAGGAGGGTCTTCCAGGGGCCAACCTTTAGAGGCTTTTAGAGCAGTGCTCACAGACACAGCATGTCAGAACAGGAGAGGAAATGATATGAGCCTTGTGCTGGGCTAGTCAGGTCACTTTGTACCCAGATCATGGCAAGAAGCCCTCCAGTGGCTAGTGTGCCCCAGAATTCTCTGAGAATCAGAGATGTTGCCAGGGAAGAGGTAAGTGGGGCAATTGCTCTTGTGTCTGAGCTGAGGGTGTGGGAGGCAGTATCCCAGAGTAGAAAGAGATGGTTACTCAGCTGGAGACCAAAAAAAGGTCTCAGTCCACTCCACCACCACCTCCCTTCCATGGCTGAGCCAACCCCTCCTTTTGCCACACCTTCCTAACGCTCCTCTTACAAACTCTCTTCCCATTCAGGGCTGTCCTTTTTCTTCGTAAAAAACAAAAAAGAAAGAAAGAAAAGAAAAGCTTTATTGTTTTTATTTTAAAAATATGTGCTTTTTGAAAAAATCAAATATAGAAATGTAACAATAGCAGCTTCCATTTATAGAAGGTTTTCTTTGCATAAGACACTGTATTAAAGCACTTAATGTGCATCATTTTATTCAAACTTCACAATATCCCTACAAAGATGGTTTATTATCATCCCTATTTACAGATAAAATTAAAGTTCATACAGGTGAAGTAACTCGCCCAAAGTTACATAGTTAGTACCCAGCAAAGCTGAGATTTGAACCCAAGCGCTTGTCTCCAAAGGCTGTGCGCTTAAGTATTACATATGCTGCTTTAAAAAGTACAAGGAAAAGAGAAATATCAGCCTCAATCCACCACTCAAAGATATCACATTGTCCTTCCAGACCTTTCTTTACATACACATGTGTGGCGTTTATTTCAACCTGATTTTAGTAGAATAAAATCTGGGGTTGGTTGGGCTTCCAAGAAAAGGGAGAAGGAGTCACCCAATATCATTTATCCTGATTTCTCTTCCCTTTAAAAAGTTCTAGCCCAGGGAACCTACACTTGGCTGAGTCCCAAGCCCTCTGAGCCCTCTGCTGGGCTCTGAGAGGCTCAGGTGTCTTGCTGGGAGTGTCATGCCAAGCACACAGTAGGCACTCAATTAATTCTCCTCAGTGGTATTGTCAGGGATAGATTCTTCTGTGATCCTTGGCCTCTGCTGCAGTGTAGGTATTTAAGAACTGTGTTCCTTCCCTCTCCAGATGGTGCTGGTGTTGGCTTTGGAGCCAAATAAAGAACCAACTGCCCCAGGGAGCCTAGGATATGTCGTCACTCTGGAGAACAAAATTAATGCTATTACTGCTGTCATGGGACTGCCATTTAAAGCCCTTGCTGAATTTGTAGTCCTGGTCTTTCTCATGGCTACTGACGAAGAGAGAAGCTTTGAGGTCGAAGATAGTCACAGGCAAGGTTGAATGTGTGTGCCATGGGAGTAGGGGGAGCAGAGTGGGACCTGGATTCAATGGCACTTCTGGAATTCATGGTCACTCGTCACCTGGTCCAACCTGGCTTCAAGGGGCTAGAGGATCACCCCTATGTAATGAGGGGGCTGATTTCAGGGGGCAGTGACATTTCCCCGTTTGATCATGAGATCTGAGCTGAGCAAGCACAGCAAACGCTTGTCACAACAAGACAGGCCCTGACAGAAGATAATCAGGGACTCAGGAAACCTGTCTTTCCTTCCCACTTCCCACTAACCAGCACATCCCCTGTCACACACAGAACCACACACCTTCTCTCTAAAAAAATATATATATGTATATCATAAAGTGGTAAATTTTCTGTTGTGTATATTTTATAACAATTAAAAAAAATCCAACCCAGGTTAGATATTCTATTCTCTCTCCTTATTCCTATATCTACATATTCCTCAGGTTTTTTCTTCCCAAGCACTGTAATAAATATTATTGCATTTGATCCCCTCAACTTGTCATATAATAAGAGTGGTTATCATTAGTTTCCTAAATCAAGGATTAATAATTTTTCCTTTTTTGTAGAAGTATAACATATATACAGAAATCATAAACATATATACAGCTCTATAAATTTTCAAAAGACAAACAGTCTTATGTAGCCAAAACCTAAATGAAGAAACAGAACATCACTAGCATCCCAGAAAATCCCTTTTACCCCTTCTAGTCACTAATCACTCAGGGATAATCCCTATTCATAGATCAAAGGCACAGATTAGTTTTTCCTGTTTCTGAACTTGACATAAATGGAATTAATTATAAGCATGTACTCTTTTATGCCTGGCTTCTTCCACTTAATGTTATATATGTGATGTTCATTTTTATTGTTGTATGTAGTTAGAGATTATTCTCATTGTTGTATAGTACTCCATTATGTGAATTCACCATTTATTTATCCATTTATCCAATAAATCCAACATTTATTGTTGGTGGACATTTGAATTGTTTCTAGTTTTTATCTAATACAAATAGTGCTGCTATGAACATTCTTGTACATGTATTTTTGGGAACATATGTATTTCCAGAAATGTAATTGTTTATCGTGGGGTATGCATATGGTCATCTTTGGTAGATATTGCCAAACTGTTTTCCAAAGTGGTTGTACCAGGGCCGGCCCGGTGATATAATGGTTAAATGTGCGTGCTTCACTTCAGTGGCCTGGGATTTGCCGGTTCAGATCCTGGGTGAGGACATACGCACCACTTATCAAGCCATGCTGTGGCAGGCATCCCACATATAAAAAAAAAAATAGAGGAAGATGGGCACATATGTTAGCTCAGGGCCAATATTCCTCAGCAAAAAGAGGAGGATTGGTAGCTCATGTTAGCTCAGGGCTAATAGTCCTGAAAAAAAAAAAAAAACAAAGTGATTGCAACAATTTACATCCCACTAGCAATGCATGAGAGTTCCAGTTGTTCATATCTTCACCAACACTTAGTGTTGTCTGTCTGTTTTATTTCAGCCATTTTGGTGGGTGTGTAGGGCTATCCTATTGTGCTTTTAATTTGCATTTTCTGCTGGTTAGTGAATTGAGTAGCTTTTCATATATTCCTTAGCCATTTGGATATACTAGGGACTTTTAAAAATATTTTTCCTCGTTATAAAAGTAATACATGCTAATTGAATAAGGTTTGGCAGATACAGAAAGGAATCATGGTAGCTTTGTACTATGTCAATTTAGCTAAACTAGAACTATGTTTTCAGAATTTCTTTCCTTGTCTGGTTCTGGGCTACGGTTGGACCCAAGAAAATTTGCACAAGATCTGGAGGGCAGAAGTGAAATAGCCATGTTTATGCTCAGATCTGTGTGGAGTCAAGTGCTGTTGCACCTCACACACGTCTCAGGTGGACTGTCTCACCTCACTGGCTTGGATAGCAGTTGGAACCATAGCTCCTTCAACTCCCACCAGATCTAGCCCTTTAGCTTTTCAACTCCTGGGCCAAACGTGTGTTTAGCTCCATGACAAAAAACCCAGTTACTTTTGCAGATCACTCACATTACTGAAGTTGGAGATTTTGATAGCAGTGAAGACCGAGGCAGGTTCCAGTTCACTCTTGTGGGTACCACATTTTTCTTGAAGGTTCCAGTTTACCCTTGTCCTCCCATACTTCATGTCTATATATTTATTCTGACTACCTACCCTCCTGACTTCAGGTCCAGAAGCATAAGCAACAATTGCACACAAGCTGTTTAATCAGCTTGCACAATTGCACAACGTCAAATCCCTATAATAAACCTCTTACTCTGTGTCATTCCTAATAGTTCTGCTTCTCTGATTAAAACTTGACTGATACAGGCATTAAGAAGAAAATTAAATTCACCTGTAATCCCACACCTAGAGAGGACCACTGTCAACATCTCGGTGTGCATTCTTCCTGTGTGGAATATTTCAGTTGAAGAGAATGAGCCCCATAGAGGTTAAGGACTGCTTAGGGCTTGACCAGCTGGTGGCAGAGCCAGACCTTCAGAAAGCTGGTTTCGTCCCTGCTAAGGTAGCTTGTTTCTGCTGTGTCTCAGAATCCCTGAGTGACTCTTTACTCCTCCAGCCTTCCAGTGCCCCTCTAGCTCTGAGCACAAGCTCTAGGCCTGTGGCAGCAGCTTTTGGACACATCTTCCTGGGCTTTGCAGCCACCTGCTTTTACAGTTTCCGTATTTTGTTCTGACCAAATTGCAGGAGTTCCACCTTCCTGTTCCTCTTCAGAAAAAAACGTCTTTTAAAACTAGAGTCATGCTGTGTCATCCACATCTGAAGAACTGACCGAGAAATGATGGCCACCAGGGGGCCAGAGAGAGTCCTAAGGCCTTCCCCTCCCCCGCAAACACAGTTCCCAGGTGTCAATTAGAGATGTAGTTCCCAGGTGTCAATTAGAGATGTAGTTCTCTGATTTAAGCATTACTATCTCAAGATTTCTCTCTTAAAATATAAGTACTCCTGAGAGAGGTAACACATGAAATCCTTAATTCTTCAGAATGAATGATTCCCCATATGCAGTGATAAGTGATATGATATCATAAAAGCTTTGGTGGAAAGCAGGCTGGGCAGGGAGTGGCCAGGCAGAAGAGGGGCCAAAGACAAACGTGGCTTACTTTGCCATTTGGCGGAGAGCCTCCTGCACTCTGAGTTTTACAAGAACAAAAGTCAACAGGGCTTTTCTGCTCAAACCCGAAACTTGGGCCTAGGCTCTGCTTCTCACCTGGAGGGTGGACCGACTACGAGGACAGATTTGCTTCTCTGAGAACAGAACCAGAGAGAAGCAAGAAGGGACGGAGTGTAATTTAGAAACTAGTGATGAGGAGAAGAAACTGGTGACACACTCTCTCCCAGAATGTCGGTTCTGCCTGGCTGGTTCCTTGAAGAGGAACAAAAAGTGGATGCTGTAGTTCAGTCTTCCTGCTTTGCTTTCTTTTCTCTTCCAATGGCTATGGATACTGTTGGCTTCTTTCCTGGTATGCTCCCATCACTGCCCACCTCCAAAGTAGAGGGGACAGTTACCTTGTAGCTTGGCTACTGAGCTGGGAGCCCCAGGTTGGCAGGGAGGCTACAACCCAAAGCGCAGGAGTGCCCAGGGGTAACATTATCCTGCCAGAGCTAAACAAGGAACTGAGTGTTTAGAATAACTTCAAGAAAGTCGTGGGTGTTTCCTCTGTCAGAGAAACAAGAAACCACAGTGAGATAATGGATAGCTATATTCAGGTCACAGATTATCAGCTGCCGCTGCTGCTTCCTGTTCAAAATTTGATGAAGCTTCTTTCTAGTCACTGGAGCCTCATGGATTCTGCAAGCGTGACAACATTAAGTAATGTAGGGTTTGGTAGTCCTGTTTGGGGATCTGAAATAACCCAAAGGTGAAACTGTTTTTTGGGGTGAGGCTTCAGGGGCCTGTTCCTGGTGAAGTAGGTGGCAGGTTAGGGACCAACAGTGAGAACTTTTGCCAAACTCTTAGTATTTTTCAGGCTCTTGGACTAAGAGATTTTTGTGCATTATCTCATTTGACTCTTAAAAACCACCTTATGCAAAAGACAAGTGTTGGTAAGGATATGATAAGTTGGAACCCCTTGTACACTGTTGGTAGGAATGCAAAATGGTGTAGCCACTATGGAAAGCAGTGTGGAGGTTCCTCAAAGAATTAAAAATAGAGCTACCATATGACCCAGCAATTCCACTTCTAGGTATTTATCCAAAAGAATTGAAATCAGGATCTTGAACAGATATTAGCATACCCATGTTCACTGTAGCACTGTTTACAATAATCAAAATGTAGAAACAAAGTGTCCATCAAAGGATGAATGGATAAAGAAAATGTTGTATATAGAAACGATGGAATATTATTTAGCCTTAAAAAAGAAGGAAATCCTAAAAATATGGGCATGGTTAAGCCTTGAGGACATTATGCTAAGTGAAATAAGCCAGTAACACAAGGACAAATACTGTATGATTCTACTTATATGAAAAGTCTAAAATAGTCAAACTCATAGAAGCAGAGAACAGAACAGTGGTTGCCAGGAGCAAGCTGGAGGGAGAAATGAAGAGTTCCCAATCAACAGGTTTAAAGCTTTAGTAATGCAAAATGAATAAGTTCTACAGATCTTCAGTACAGCATTGTGCCTATAGTTAACAACATTGTATTATACACTTAAAAATCTGTTAAGAGAGTAGATCTCTTAAAACATAATGAAATAAAAATAAAAATTTAATTAAAAAACAACCCTGTAAGAGGGGTCCTATTATTATCCTCATTTTATAGATGAGGCAAGGGGATCATAAATGTTAAGTAACTTGCTCAGTGATCACAGTGGTAGAACTGGGAACCAGAATCAAGACTTGCTTCTCTCTCTTTCTCTGTTTCTCTCTCTCTCTCACTCTCTCTCTCTATCTCTCTCTCACTCTCTCTCTCTTTCACACACACACACACACACACGGTACTTTATTGAGCTATCAGATACATGCATATTAAGTGATATATTAAGCTATCACTTAGTATGTATATACCCATGTGGACACCACCAAGATCAAGATTTGAACATTTCCATCACTCTCAAAATTTCCCTCATGTCCCTTTCCAGCAAAAACTCACTCCCCCTAACTGCCAAGGTAACCAGAATTCTAACTTCTATCCTCATAGATTTGTTTTACCTGTTCTTGAACTTCAAATGAATGGAATTGTACTCTTGTATTTGGCCTTTTTTGCTCAATATAATGTGTTTAGGATTTGTCCACATTCTGATATGTATCAAGAGTTTGTTTCTTTTTATTACTGAATAGTATTGCATTTTATGAATATACCACCCAATTTATTTATCTATCTTCTTGTTGATGAATGTTTAAGTTGTTTCCAGTTTTAGACCATTTTGAATGACACTGCCATGAACATTCTTCTTAGGTAGGAATATGTTTAACTGTATTAAATACTGTCAAGCAGTTTAGTTGCTCTGCATCTTTGTCAACACATGAAATTGTCAGTCATTTCATTTTAGCCATTAGAGTGAGTGTGAGAATTAGCTCTTTCTGATTCCAAAGCCTATGCAGCATCAAAAAGCTCTGGGTCTGAGTTCCTGCTACATCCATGGTTCTCTGTCTTGGGTGGGAACAAGAGGCCCAAGTACCATTTATATGCTGGCAACCAGGATGGAAAATGGCTCCCCAGGACAGCTAGGTGCCAGGAAATCTGCCTCCTCCATCATTTCCGAGGGGTGCCCATCAATTTCAAAACTGAGTACATACATGCTATTTTATAGGAAAGGTCTCTTGGAGAAAGCTCTCCTGCGGCTTCTGGTACAAGGGTATGCCAAGTGTGTGGCCAGTGTGGTCAGAGCCTACTGTGAAGTCTGCCCTGTTCTTCTTTGCTAACAACTTGGAGTGGTTCAAGCCAGAACATCAGAAGGCTCTTAAGGATGGGGCCTGGCCCAGGAAGCACTGTGGCCTGAATCATAAAAACCATAGAGCTACATTCTAGTTTGGCCTCATCCCCTAATGTGGCCTTGGGAAGTCATTTAACCCTCCCGTGACTCAGTTTTCTCAACTGTTAAATGAGGCAACAATGCCTGCACTGTATCCACACAAGTTTCTTCAAAGGCTTTTTGCTATTCCTAAAATGTCTGTTTCTCCTGCCCATCTTCTCCTCATGTCCCCTGGGCTTCTGCCACACTGACCTATTTAATGTTCATGAGCACGATATCCTTTTACTCCTCCATATTTTTACAAAAGGTATTTTTACACAAGGTATTCTCTTTTTTCTGGAATGCCCTTTCTCACCTAATCCAACTGGCAAACTCTTCCTCATTCTTCAAAGAACTTGTATTTGAATATTGAATATCTCAGACTTGGTAAATAAGTCAAGGAAAGAAACTTAAGGACTGAATTTCCTTCTCCATTCACTCCTCTGAGAACCCTAAGAAGTCCCTTATTCATTCATTCCTTCTTTCATTTTAATTACAAAAGTAACACATTGTATACTGTAACAAATTCAGACAATACAGAAATGTATAAATAAAAAGGTAGATGTCTTCCGTATATGTATGTATCTACAATTTTTAAAAAGAAAACTAAGACTGTACCATATGTATTCTGTAACTTTTTTTTCAGTTAATAGCTCATTGTAAATATAGTAAATATACATCTACCTCATTTCTTTCTGATGGTTATATAGTATTTCACTGAATAATGTAACATGATTTAGATGTTTCTAACCCTCTGTCAATGCAATATATCTGTTCAATAAATACTTATTAAGCACCAATAGGAAAAAGTAAATAAAGTGTGGGGCTTGCAATGACAAGTTTATCCGAGGATGCTGTGGGACCCCAGAGGAGACACACAGACTGGGAGGCCTGTATTTGACAGTACCCTCAGCATCAAGGATGGAATTGAAAAGCATGAATCTAAATGTCTGGTTGCCTGGAACTCTCCCTTCCACCCAGGCCTTGCATTTCATTGGCTAGAACAAAGCAGGGTCCAGGACTCCCAGAGGGACCTTCCAGAATGTGAGAAGAATGGAGCAAGCAGTTTGCTTTACATGAACAAATTGGTTTTGAAGCAACAGGAAATTTCTCTCATACTTTAAGTCCTAAAATAGAAGAAATACGCTGGGATGCACAGAGATTTGGGGAATTTGGTTAACATTGTAAAGTAAATTTGATGTGAATTTTGAATCTGACAGTCTTGATGTGAGCTGTTACACACTCCTTAAAAAGGTTTTTATTGAAAATCAAGGAATGGCCACAATCAAGGAATGTTCACACAGTAATAGAACGGAGGAAAGAAAACACCTCTAAATATTGCTAGTCTTAAAGGTGCAGGAAATGGAACCCTTCCGGCTCTGTTGAGAAGATTGTAAATCAGGCAGCCTAGAGGGCCAAGCTCAGCCTGGCCCAGCCTTCCTCTTCAGCATCGCTTCCAGATTTCCTCCCTGTCTCTGGGCCTGGTATTCCTCCAACTCAGCACATTGTCTACCTCAGGGCCTCTACACAGGCATTCCCATTGTCTGGAAGGCTCCTTCTCCCCAAGACTCCCCCAAACCCCCAGTCTTCCTAGTCTATTCCTACTCATCCTTTAATTCTCAGCTTAATGGAGGCTATCTCTGAACCCATAGTATAAATTAGGTTCCTCTGTTTATATTCTCTGACAATCCTGTTCTTTTCCTTCAGAGAAGTCACCACAATTGCAAAAATATATTGATTTGTGTGATTATTTGTTTAGTGATAATGTCTTCCACTAAGAACTGTCAGTTTTATTCATAGCTGAATTCCTAGGGTCTCATAAATGTCTGACACAAATTAGTACCCAGTAAATATTTGTTGAATGAATGAATGCTTTTAGAGGACAATCTTTATCAAAATTGTAAATATGGTAATGTGTGCTTAGCATCCTACTTAAAGAAGCTATCTTACAGAAATAACACAATTGTATTAAGATACAGGTGCAAGTATATTCACGGATGCATCATAGACATTAGCAGAGGTTTAGAAAATGCCTACATTATGGTATGTCATTCAATGGAATACTATGTAAGCATCCAAAAGAATGACAAATATATTACATCTACTGATATGAAAAGTGTCAAGGGAAGGATGAATAGGTAGACCACAAAGGATTTTTAGGACAGTGAAACTACTCTGTATGATATGAAAAATGATGGATATATGTCATTATACATTTGTCAAAACCCATAAAATGTACAGTACCAACAGTGAACTCTAATGTAAACTATGGGCTTTGGGTGACAATGATGTGTCAATGTAGGTTCACCAATTCTAACAAATGGACCACTCTGGTGCAGGATGTGATAGTGTAGGAAGCTGTGTGGATGCCGGTAGGGAGTATACGGGAACTCTGTACCTTCCACTCAATTTTGCTGTGGACTTAAAACTGTTCCTTAAAAAAGTCTATTACAAAAAGTCCTTGAGCCATTTATGATGGATTTCTACTTTTTTGTTTACATATTCATATTTTCTGAATTTGTTACAGTAGACATGCATTAGTTACTTTTATAATTAAGATATCCCAAAGATCAAAAAGAAAGGAAAAATGAATACTGTCAGTCAATACATACAGTTCATACTGTCCATCTGCACACACGCACAGTAAGAGGCAGACATGCAAACATGCTCAGAACTCTCTGACCATCGATAATAGCATCTAAGCTTTTCCCTGAACACCTACAGGGCCACACACTTTTGTTGACTGTGTACCTCGCAGAGGAAGTAGAAAGCTGCTTATCTCCAAAAGATTTGTTCAAGCCTGGCCGTGGGAGAGGATGAGCCTGGGGGGGACCCAGTGGGGGTTGGAATCTGTGCAAGACATAAGAGAAGTGTCTTCTGAGCTTGGCACCCTCTTCTTTCAGGCAGGCCCAAATGAGTTTTCTTCTCATAATTATAAAATTTACGCATTTTTATTATGAAATATTCAGACAATACAAAAAAGTATAAAGAAGAGAACCAGCAATCTATAGCTCCATATCCTACTAATAATATGACCTTAGAGATAATAACATGTTGGTGTAAATTCTTCCAGACTTTAAAAGTCACACATATATAAACACATATATACACACACTTCTTATATATGATATATCTGATATATTGACCTATTTTTATTTTCCTTTAAATGTCTTTGGGCTGGAACTGACTTTTACTTTTTTTTAACTCTTTATTTTGGAATAATTTTAGATTTACAGGAAAGTTGCAAAGAGTACAGAGAGTTCCTGTATAACATTCACCCAGCTTGCCCTAATATTTACACCTTACATACACCTAAAAATAATCCACTTGTCGAAACTAGGAAATTAACATTAGTATAGTACTATTAACCTAAATACAGACATTATTCAGATTTTACCAGTTTCTCCACTTAGTTCCTTTTTCTGTTCCAGGATACCACATTGCATTTAGACAAACAAGTTTTTATAAATTTCACCTGCTTCTTAAGATGCTCCTTTTCTTTCCCTACCACACGTACGGCTAACATGTGGTCAGAATGCCTTCCTTCATTTTTCTATCTCCTTCCTTTCAGGCTAAATGTTTCTTTCCTTAGGTGATTCTCCATAGCCTGCCTTCGGGGACAGTGTAGATATGAAGTCTCTCCAAAGACTCCTTTGGTCAAACAAATCTTGCTCGTTGCCCCCTTGCTGAGTAGGGCAATTCCAGCCAGGAAGTTCACCCATCAGGAAGCATCTTGCCCAGGACTGGACTGGATCCATTGTGTTCTGGGTTCCCTTAGTGTGCATCTTCCCTATACCTTCCAGTGTAATTCCAACTCCACAACTTCTCTGGGCATGTCACCTAGGGGCCTCAGTCTTTACCTGCTTTCTCACTCACACAACACCTGTATCACCACAAAATGCCCTGAAGATGCCTGAAGCATTTTGTGATGATCTTTGTGGTCCTTCCTTTGAAATGTCTGTCTAACATTTATGCAGCCGCCAACTATTCCAATCATTAAGGGAAGCTCCAGATGCCTTTATTATTGACCATTTGCGTGAAACTTTTTGAGGGCAATTTTTTTTTGGTGGTCTCCGGTACAGAGAGTTGGACAAATCTTTTCAGTTCACAGTACATCATTTCATCATTGGTAGGTAGGTGCCTCCTTTTATTTTTTTCCCATTCATCCCCCTACTTGTGCATTCTTCTCCCCACCCCATAAGGGGCACTCACTATAATGTGTTTAATGTATGTCCTTGGGTGTATGGGCTTTCCTAAAAGACAAACAGTGATCTTTTGTGGATAGATGTGACTTTAGCCTACATAAATGGTATTATATCATAGATATTATCGTATTTCTTTTTACATGACACATATTTTTAAGATTGCTGTATGGCTCTAAACACAACTGGCTCACTGAGTCTGACTGCTGCATGATACTGTAAAGCATGCATCCATACACTTCACTCCTCCATTTCCCCAGTGATGAACCTCTAAACTGCCTCCACATACAATCCTCGGACAAATATGCTTGTTTATGTTCCATTAGGGGGCTTGTGTGAGAGTTTTTCTGTAGCAATGTACCCAGGAGTGAGACTACTGACTCTTTGGGTATAGCATATTTCAATTCATGAAACCGGATCAGATGGCTTCTAGAATGGTTCTACAAGTTTATACTCCTACCAACCTTGGTTCCCTTTTCCCCACGTCCTTGCCAATACTTGGTAGGTAATATATGATTTGTCTAACTTTTACCAATCTAATTGACACAGAGTGCTAACATGTTCTGATTTGAATTGCTCAGAGTGCTTCTAAAGGTTGAGCATCTCTTCACACACTTGCCAGCCATTCTGATTTCCCTTCTGTGCTTCCTAGTCTATCTATTGCTCACTTTTCCATTGGATTTCTGATCTTTCTTGTTGGTCTGTAGGAGTTTCCTGTACATTTCAGATGGTAATCCTTTGCTGGCTTAAGACATTGAAAATGTCTCCGCCCAGTCTGTCTCGGAGGTGCCTATTTTCCTGGGCCTGAATTCACTCTCAGGGAATCACTGCAGTTGACTTGCTGAGATCCAGCCTCTCATTTTCTGATAAATCTTTTGAGACTTAGCCACCCTCCTTGATCCAGAAACAACTAAATTATCCCTATTTTGTGAACCCATTTGTTAAAAGTAGTTAGGCTGGGTTTATCTGTCTAGTCTGTCCTCTAAAATATCCACCTTGATTGCTACAAAATTCAGGTTAGTGGTTGCTTGCAGGAGGAGAACGGGGCTCATGATTGGGATAGGGCACGTGGTGGAACTTCTGGGAGGCTGGCAAATATTTATTTCTTAACTTGGTTGGTTTTGCCTTAAAATAATCAATTAAGCTATGCATTATTACTTGTATGGTTTTCTTTTTCTATGTTTTATTTTACAATAAAAAGGTTAAGTTATATGTCCTTCCGTTACCTTTCCTTTTTCTACTACTCTTCTGATTGCAAGAGCAAAACTCATTTTTCAAACAAATCCAGTTTCTCTGTAAGTCTGAGCAAACCTGATTCCTAGACACACACTGCTCCACAAACGGGTTTTTCCAATGCTTATAACTCTGCTTTCCCTCTTTACTGTTCATTGATAAAACCAACTCCCCTACTGGGTTGAGCAGTAGGCTCTGTCCTATAAAATCCGCAGCCACGACAAGCGCCTGTAAAATCGACCAGCCGGGGCTGACCCGGGCATGTGAGCGGAGGAGGGCATGATTTCAGGAACCCCTGAACCTGCCTCATGAACCCACAGGATTGGCTCTGCCACAGTTCTCAATAGGCCCTGGGTAATATACAAAACAAGAGAAAGAGGACAGAATTTGAGGAGGCTGCTACCACTAACAACTTAACGACCCCAAACTTCACACACGTCCTTAGTCTGTACAAAACTGAGCTGCTTTTTCTACAGTTTAAAGTTTGCAATATTGGATGAGAAACAGGGTGAAGGGAGAAAAGCAAACTGTGGTAGCATAAACTGTTTTACCAATGATGACTAAAACCTCTGTCTGTTTGAAGTAAGCCTTTGCCAGATCTAAAAGTTTCTCTCTTCCCAATAACCTGATACCAGCTTCTGTCACTAGCCAAGGCAGCTGCACTAAGCTATGGGCTCCCATGTGTTATTTTTATCCCAAATACTCACTGGAACCCACTTGGTCACCAGTACGTTCAGAGAAGGGTTTGGGGGCCTGAATGCTACCATCTACCTCACAGGGATAAATGCCATATGGGCAAGAAGAAACATTTTTATTAACTGTCTGGGTAAGCCTCCTGCATGCCCTCAGAACTAGATTCTTCAGTAAAACCTGGATCAGAGAACTCAGCTGTAGCCGGGAGGCCTCAGCAAGGCTTCCTGTTCCCTCTCTCTGAATCAGAGAGTTCATGACCCAACCAGCTGCATGGCGGAGGATGGCTGCCCTTCTCAGAGAGGCCAGGCCCTTTATGGTAACCATATGGAGGCAGGAAGCAGAAAAGAAGAAATTGGGTCATTAATCCCCACTCAGCAAAATAATATTTCTCTCCCTGGGCCTAGCCATCTTGCCCTCAGAGCTGGACTTGCCTCCCTTTCTCAGCACCACTATCAGAACAATTTCTTAAACCCAGGGCATGGCATAAACAACCTTGAGGTAGTCAGAGCTTGTCTTCTGTGAGTCTCTTCTGACACCAAGGTCCTCCTCACACTGCCCATTAGGCAATCCCACCCAGCCTTTGCTTTCCCAGCCAGAGTTTGGATGCCACTCCATGCTTGGTCACCTTTCACCCCCCAGCCCAGCAGAGGCCGCTAGAGTGATGCAGATGAAGCTAGAGTTGTTCAGTGCAGTGACAGAAGGGCACAGGGGCCTCCAGAAGCTCTGAGTCCAAGCACCCAGCTAGGACAGGCACTCTGAGCTCCCGCTTAGAGCTCCCCTTATCCTTCTCAGAGGTGAAGATAGGGCTAGACTATGTCCATTTTGTTATTTTAAAACTATATTTACTACTTCCATTTTTAAGGCTCCCGATATGGTTTTTAAATGCCAGAAGTTACTAGAATTGTGCTCTATTTCAAATGTTTATACTTCTCAAATTAAAGCTTGTGATCCCCTTGTGTGTGTGTGTGTATACACAACACACATAAAAAGGCAACATAATGGTACAATTCACAAGCTATATGAAAATAATAATGAGTAGTTTACAGCACACCACAGTTGGCATGGTCTGGTAATGGCACAAATTTGGGATGCATATCTTCTGCTGATCTCAGTGAGTGAGGCTGGGTGTAGCTCTGTGACAGATACATAACCCCATACATCGAAGGTCTGTCTTTGAGGCCCTTTATAAATGTGAGCCCTAGCCAAATGACCCTCCTAGTCCACTGCCCACTCTCCACCCCTACCCTCCATGGACCAGGTCTCAGTGAAATTTTAAACTAAGTACAAAGTAGAGAAGAGGAAGTGGGGGGTGGTTCAAAAGTTACTGGTCCCACTCTTCCAGCTTCCAACCTGTCACCCTCAGTGGAGAAATGCTCTCAGCTGGCTTGAGGAACACAGCTAGACGGCAAGAGGGAGGCTTCTCTGCTCCTGTTCTCTGCACAGCCCCTATCACCAAAGACTCCATACTGTTCCCTTCTTTCCTCCCCTTAGGTCCCAGAGCCTTTTCCTGTGTTTGTATTGTTTTATCAGAGCAGGAAGTCTTCCTGGAAATCCTCCAGAAATCCAACATCCTCCTCCTTACCCAGGGGACACTGGCCTTAGGTATGTTCCCCACCCCACCCACCCCACCTCATCTCTGGACTGAAGCCAGAACAACAGGAAGCCATCTTCCCAGGGACTCAGCATCTTACCCTCAGGGTGAGCATCAGCTGTAGGCCTGGCTCCCCATCTCAGCAACACTCAGAACAACTTCTTGCAGTAAGAAACAATAAGAGAGAAAAAAGTTGAAGCTTTGTAAGGAAATTTGAAAAATGTAGAAAAGTGCTAAGAAGAAAATAACTCGTATTTCCCCAATGCTGCTCTTTTCATGTCCTTTTTTTTCACCCAGGGTCTGAAGTCTGAGCACCATGATTCCCCCACCAGATCTGTTGTTTCTGGTCAGTGCTGAGTGCTCTCAACCTCTTCCTCCTTGTTCATCTGTCAGAATCTCCATCTCATCTAGTCACAGGAGGTGATAAAGCTAATGTTAATAACTGGCAAGGACCACAGTGTGTTCCCTCTCCCGGGAAGGTTGGGTTATAGACTCATAGCTCAGGGCGTCCAAAAGAGTCTATGGAATGCTAGTCCTGCTGGGTGCTCCTGGAAAAGGGGGTTCTGTGGTCAAACATGTTTGGGGGACATCATTTACAGGTCCACAATCCTTTTTGTACAATGTTAAAATCTAAAAAGCCCTGAAAACTAAGTTTTTTCATAACTCGAGCAAAACCTGAGCTAAATTGATGTGTAGTTTTTCAGATTATTTATTTAACCTACTTAGTGTGACTATCCATATGTTTTGCTTCCAAAGTATGGGCCTGTCCTACTCTGTGGGGGATGCTGTGGAATAAATAGCACATTCACCATATCACATTATTAAAATCTGAAAAATTCAGAATTACAGATACATCTGGCCCTGAGGGTTTTGGGTACTGATTGTGAATGTTATAAATCCCCTTATTGGACATTTATCCTGTCCATAGCATTTCAAGGGTTCTGAGAAGCCTTGTTGTAGACAGGAAACTAACCTGACAGAGCATTCCCCAAACTTATTTGGCTACAAAACTCTTTGTTCCACTTAATATCTGTTAACACCTCACAGAATTTCCATGTGGCTACTTTGGGAAACAGGGGATGTTTAGAATAATTTAATTTTCTAACAGTTGACTCTCAGATCTAAGAAAAGGGTGGATCTTCCTGAGAGCTCTTAGATCCCAGGCCCTAGGGACACTTTTTCCTTATTCTCAGGGCTAAGACTGTGGACAAAACAAAAAACTAGAATAAGGAAGACTGAGGCAAGACTTTGATGACTCGTGTGGGCCTGGGACAGGGACAGGGCATGCTGGAAAACCCAATTAGGACAGACACGTATGTTGAAAGTGAAACCAGAGAGCTGACAAGAACCAGGAGGGAAACACTTAAAAGTTCAGCTGAAGATCAAAAACCAAGAGATATGCAGAATTTAAAGCACTGAGGAGTCCAAGTGCCTAACACAAAAAAACACTAAGGCAACCTTTTGCCTCATCCTATGAGCTTTTATATACTGCTATAAAGACCCACACCCCTTCTGGAGTTTACAGGTAGAAAGCTAAGAGCTCCTGGCTGGTGTATTAAATCAGTGAATAGGCAGCTAACTCACCTAATGTCCTGTCTTTACCCAGATGGAGGGGATACTAAGGAACTTGTGAGAATAGTAAATTCAGGCAACAAGAGTTTCCAATATACAGCACACTAGTCCCCTTTATCCAAGGTTTCATTTTACCTGCAGCCTACCACAGTCTGAAAATATTAAATGGAAAATTCCAGAAATAAACAATTCATAAGTTTCAAGTTGCATTCCATTCTGAGTAACGTGATGAAATCTTGCGCTGTCCCGTTCCATCCTACCTGAGACATGAATCATCCCTTTGTCCAGCATATCCACACTGTATACGCTACCTAATCACTTATTAGCCATCTTGGTTATCAGATCAACTGTCCTGGTATCGCAGTGCTTGTGTTCAAGCAACCTTTACCTTACTTAATAACAGCCCCAAAGCACAAGAGTAGTGATGCCAGCAATTTGGATATGCCAAAAGGAAACTGTAAAGTGCTTCCTTTAAGTGAAAAAGTGAAAGTTCTCAATTTAATAGGAAAGAAAAAATTGTATGCTGAGGTAAGTATGAATCTTCTATCCCTGAAATTGTGAAGAAGGAAAGAGAAATTCATGCTAGTTTTGCTGTTGCACCTCAAATATGCACGTATAGGAAAAAACATAGTATACATAGGGTTCACTACTATCCACGGTTTCAGGCATCCACTGGGGGTCTTGAATAAGGGAAGACTACTGTACTGTTTGTGTCTCTGGTCTCTTGGTTGCTGGATGTTATCATGCATTGAAATTACTTGTCAATAAAAAACGTTGGGCTCGACTACCATGTGTTAGAGCTGGGACCCCTGGCCTGTCAGAATACGCTTGTGAGAAGGTGGCCCTCTCGGCTGGTACCCCTTAATGGTCCTGAGATTGTTAGGTGACAGGAAACTCTTCAGAGTTAGCTCTGGGTAACTCTGGGATAGTTCATTAACAGTTTTCTCTGAGCTCTTAAGGCTGGTGCTTGGGAACAGCAGGAACATACTGGGGAAAAAGGATGTGCTGCGTCCATCCCAGGCTTTGCAGTAGCTGATCCCTGTCCCTGCTGCTGTAAACACAGTATATACAAGGCCTTTTTTTAAATGTCCCTTCAAAAACGCTCATGCTCACCCTCTGGCTACCTCCCTGTGCCTGCCCTATACAACTTATTCTCTATCTCAGGATTTCTTAACCTTGGCACTATTGACATTGGGGCCAGATAATTCTTTGCTGTTTGTGTGTAGCTGTTCGGTGCATTGTAGGATGTTGTTACCCACTAGATTCCAGGAGCATCCCCACAGTTGTGACAACCAAAAATGTTTCCAGACACTACCAAATGTCTCCTGAGGGGCAAAATCACCACTCCCTGTTGAGAACCACTGCTCTATCTGAATTGGGGAGGTAGCATGGCAGACTGAGTCTGTGGGTGAGACCCCAGCTCTGCCCTGGGCTAGCTGTGTGCCAAGACGTCTGTGCTATTTCCTATGTCACCCTGTAATATTTCCTGCTGAATTTAACCTCTCTGAGCCTCAGTTTCCTGACTCATAAAATAGAGAAAAATGATAGTAAATATCTCATAGACTTTGGAGGATTAAATGAGCTAACTCACATAAAAATATTCTATTGCTTGGCACAATAGAGCATTCTAATACCTGTGGGTTATTATAAACCCCAGCCCCCCAGGGCTCCACACCTGCCTTCAAATTGACCACTAACTGACCTTAAAATCACGTTGTAAAACATTTCATGATCCAACCTTACCTCTCTAACTTCATTTCTCCGCACTTTACCTCCAAACTCAATATTTGAGACCTATCGACTGCTTGTAATTCCGGGGAAGCAGCCAAGTTCTTATAGGCCCTGGGGTCTTTGCACATGTTGTATTGTTCCCTATGCCTGGAACTCTCTTCTCCTTCCCTGGCTAACTCCTTTGCACCCTTCAAGTCTCAGCTTGGACAGCACCAGGTCCAGGAAGGCTTCACCTCCCCTCGTCTGGGCAGGGGAGCCTTCTTTGCAGCTCTGTGGTCTCTGACTTCTCCGTCATCATGCTTCTGACACTGTGTGGTCATTGCCTGCTTCTCTGTCTGAATCGCTCTCTTGACTGGGACCTCTGTGAGGTAAGGGATACTGTGTTGCTCTATGCAGAGTCTCTAGAACCTAGCACAGTGCCTGATGTCCAACAGAGACTCCACAACATTTGTCCAGTCGATGACTAACTTTATGAACTGCTTTAGCAATAATATGGGAAAGGACTCTCTTTTTCTCTTCCTTCCCAGACAACCATGTATTATTCTTTCCATTCAAATAAATGGTAGTTGCAAATAGAACAAAATGTAAAAGTTATCAAAGGGCATATGGAGAAAAGTAAGGATCTCTTTCCCATCCTCCAGCCATGCAGTTTCCCTTCCTAGAGGCAACTACAGTACCATGCAAACTTCTAGAGAGGTCCAACTATGCATTTTAAATGGAGCCTTTGTAATCTAGCTATGGGACTTTCCTAGATGCTGCCCCACTCTCAGGACTCCAGTCTGGGCAGTGAGCAAGAATCCTCCTCATTCCCAAAATCCCACTTTCCATACTCAAGAAAACGGACTCATGAGAGCAGGAAACAAACTTTTGATTCTCCTCAAAGGCAGCAAGGTAGGAGGAGGCAGAGGACAGACGCGATTGCAAGGGAAGTCTGGTAGATCCCAGCATGTCCACCACCCTAGACTCTCCTAAACTGTCTACACACACACACGCACACATACAGGCACAGAGAGTAGAATCAGAAGCTATAGGGATGCTCTCGAGGACATCTCCTGGACCACTGTCACCTGCAAAGCCCCACCCTCTACCTCACTACCTTGAGAAAGCTGAGAGAGGGGGAGGATCAGGCCCAGCTCAGTCTTCCTCTTCCCTCCTCATAGAGGAAGCAAACTTCAATGCTTAGTCATTTCCCATTGGGTTGGGCTCTACCTGGAGGTCTGAGTCACCAACCAGGTGCCAGGGAGGGAGAAGTGCTGCCGGACATGACACATCCGCCTGCCCAGGAAGTTTAGCTGTTGGGGGTTACAGGGACCACTGTAAGTCTGACCATGGAGGCTAAGAACCCCTGCTGCTCTGTGAGGAACTTTGGAGTCCCAGGCCAAGGGCAAGAGCTTTGGGTAAAGAATCGAGAATACAGGGCTCCTTCACTTGTCTAACTCTTTTTCCTTTCTCTCCTCTCATCCCCCTCCACCCAGGGGGAACCCACCATCCTGGCCTGCATCTCCCAGTATCTCAGTGGGCAAAGCCACAACCCTCCTGAGGGGGCATGGGTAAAGTCTGCTACAGTCCTAGGCACTAGGTGGGCCCTCAACAAACACTATTTCCTTTCTTCTTTCTCTGAATTGAAGAGAAAGTCCAGGGCCTGAGGAGCATCAATAAGCATGCTGATCTCAAGGCAGCCTCAGTGACTGACCAAACATCTCAGCCATGCCAGTGGCTTCCTGGAACTGGCAAGAGGTGACCAATCCAATCCTGGAAAAGGCTGGACCCTAGACTGGGGCTATTCACCTCTGCTTAACTTTCACTATCCCTGTAGTAACTGTGTCCACTCCCATTAAGCTGTGCTAATTGTAGTAGGCTGAATGATGGCCTCCTAAAGATGTCTACATCCTGATCCCTGGGATCTATGAAAATGTTACCTTACTTTCAAATGTTTGGCTGGACAACCTTTTGACAATGCCTTGGAAGGATCAAAAGATCAGAGTATTCATTCACACAGAGGGCTCTTAGAAGAGATTAGGCATGTGACTCATGGATCCCCACAACCATCTCAGCAGAATCCAGAAATAGAGACAGGATCATTCTGGAAAAATTTGTGGAGGAGCCTCTTGTCTAATGGAGTGAATGCCTGTGACATACATGAGAGACCCATGTTCTTGAGAATTTTATACCAGCAGAAACTCTGCCAGCTTGGCCTGAGAGGGACAGAGAGAAGACAACGTGAAAGAAGGCTGTTAGACTCCCAACATTCTATAGGCACGAAACAACATGATAAAATTACTTAGATGCAAACATGAGTTACTCTTCAAGAAAAAAGAAAGAATGACTAAGAGAAGAGGGGCAAGCCCAGAGGACAGAGCCTTGAGCCAAAGAAGATTATTCCCAGTCTTTGAAAGCTAAAGGAGTTTTCCCAGCCATATTTTGAAATGTCTTGGAACTAGTGACTTCTTTTTTCCTTCCATTTTCTCCCTTTTTGAATGGAAATGTCTATATCTACTGTCCTACACCTGTCCCTGGGAACAGATATCTTGTTTCTTGAGTTTCATAAGTTCACACATGGAGAGAAAATGGGCTTCAGGATGGGTTATACCCAGTGCCCCACTTATACTTTATTTAGATTATGATATTTGGGGCTTTTGAGCTGATGAGATTTTAGACTTTGAGTTGGTGCTCTAATGGGTTGAGATTTTGAGGGATGTTGACATGGCGAGAGTGTATTTTGCGTATGAGACAAATGTAAATCTTTGGTGGTCAGAGGGCAGATTATGGTAGGCTGAATAATGACCCTCAAGAATATCCACATTCTAATCCCCAGAATCTGTGAATATGTTAGCTTACGTGGCAAAAGAGACTTTGCAGATGTGATTAAGATCTTGATATGGGGAGTTTAACCTAGATTACCTGGGTGAGGCCAATATAATCACAATACATAAGGAGATCCTTATAAGAGGGAAACAGGAGAGTCAGAATGAGAGGAGAAGTAATGACAGAAGCGAAGGTTGGAGTGATGTGGGGTCATGAGCCAAGGAATTTGTGTAGCCTCTAGAAGCTGGAAAAGGCAAGGAAATGGCTGCTCCTCTAGAACCTCCAGAAGGAATGCAGCCCTGCTTTGGTTTTTGGACCTCCAGAATTGTAAAATAATACATTTGTGTTATTTTAAGTCAATAAATTTGTAGTAATTTGTTACAGCAGCAATAGGAAATTAATACACTAACCCTCTTCCTACACCAGGATCCATATCACTCAAGCCAAGCTACTCCCTCTCCCACCTGGGGCCCCTTCTATCTCCTCTGGACTTCCAACTTGACATTTCTTTTCTTTTTTTTTGCTATTCTCCCCAAATCCCCCCAGTATATAGTTGTATATTTAGTTGTGGGTCCTTCTAGTTGTGGTATGTGGGACACTGCCTCAACATGGCCTGATGAGTGGTGCCATGTCCGCGCCCATGATCCAAACTGCAGAAACCCTGAGCCACCAAAGCAGAGCACAGGAACTTAACCACTCAGCCACGGGGCTGACCCCCAACTTGACATTTCTAACTAACCTCCCCACAGGCTTCTACCAATTGTTTCCTTGGCATTCCTTCACTTTCTGCTGTTTCCTGGCCTCTTCCAGATCTGCATCATCCTCTAACCTGAGGGTTCTTAACTTTAACTACATGTTAAAATCACTTGGGTGAGGGATGGTGGGAAGGACAGTTTGTAAAAAATATTGAAGCCCCAGCCACAACCAATTAAATCAGACTCTCTGGAGGTGGGGCTCAGGTCATTGCTAAAGCTCCCCAGGTAATTCTAATGTGCATCCATCATTAAGAACACTTGCCAACTTGTTGCTCAGGGTTATCAAACGTTTACAGGCATAAGAATCACCTGGTGAACTCAATATAGATGCCAGGGCCTCAGGCACAGGGAGTCTGGTTCAACACATCTGATACTCAGTTCTTGTTTTTCTAACAAGCTCCTCAGAGGTTCAGATGCAGGTGGCATTTGGAACTTTAAGAGATATTTCCACAGCCCTCTGTCTGCTCCCTCCCCAGGAGACTCAGCTGATTAATAGGATGAGTTCCTTAGATCGATGATTCTCAATCTTTGATGAAAATCAGAATCACCTAGGGAGCTTGCTAAAAATACATTTGCCCAGACACCAAACCGGTTTTTTTAACCAGGTTCTGGTTAACAAGCTCCTCAGGTGGTTCATATGCATACTGAAGTCTGAGAATCAATGCCCCAGATCAGTGGTTCTCAAACCTAAGTATATAACAGAATCATCTGGAGTGCTTGTTAAAACAGATTGCTGGGCCCTGTCTCTACAGTTTCTGTTTCAGTAGATGTGGTTCAGGGCCTAATAATTTGCACTAACAAGTGCCAGGTTATGCTGAAGTTGCTGATTTAAAGACCATACTTTCTAATCACTTTAGATTGATGTTCCGAGCAAAGTGTTTATCCCACCCTGTGTCTCTATCCATCCTTTCTCCTCATTCTCTCAGCCACGAGAGAGCCCAGCTGAGGAGAAAGGACTGAGGCAAGTGCCTGAGGGAGTCTTGACTCGAGGGGGCTACAAGAGCTCCATTAGAGATGGACTTCTGGTAAGCTTACCGCTAGGACATCCTGGCATAATTCTAATAGCTCTCCAAGTCCAGGGATGGTGGCCAAATTCCAGTGGAGAATAAAAGTGATCTGATCAATAGCTGTTTACTCCACATATACGTCAAGCCTCACTAGGACTCAAAGCCTAGAGCTTCCCTGGCAGAGCCTCTAAGCCTATGGTGGTGAAGGGTATACAGATGTAGTGAGGAATAAGAGAAAATCTGAGGTTGGAGCTGACCCTTGACACCAAGCTAATTAGGGTAAAAGCCAAACTGGAGCTATAGAGTGCTGCTCACCAACAGCATTGACCCCAGCTTGTACATATGCTCTGGGGAGAGAGCTAAAGAGATCACAGAGTGAGGATGGGGAAAGCCACGTGAGAGAGGAAAGTCATTCCTTTTCCTTTATGTCAAGAAGGAGTGAGAAATTAAGGGCAATTGGAAGACCATAGAAAAGGGGGATGGGGGGATTGGGCTGGGAACCCCACCAGCTAGAGTTCTTACAAAATCTGCTTTATTCTCACACCCTGAATGCAGAACTTTGGTATGTGCTAACTGCATATGATCTGCTCAAACATCAGAAACCATGTCTCAGTCCTAGGAAGTCAGAAGGTGAAAAGCCAGATCCAGCGTCTGCTGATCCCCTTAAACATACCACAGACTCAGCTGCTAATTCACTGACAGTGCATCACAGGACTGGGACATTTTGGAGAAGTTCCTAGAGTCAGAACCACAGTCACAGGGCTGAATATACCTAGGGTATTTAGTTAGCGAACATCAACTCCTCCAGGTTTGAATGACATCACCACTTGGTGATTATGGTGATGGGCAAGTTCTCCAGTTGAGTGGACAGAGTCACTGAGGCCATCAACAGGTCTAGCTTGCCCTGTAAATACTGATTCCAAAAATTCCACCAGTAGTAACTCTAGCTTGGTCAACTACCTACTAGATATGGCTTTAGGGAAATCACTTATGGTAGAACTTCAGTTTCTCACCTGTAAAATTATGCAGTATCTTACCTGTCTGAAGGCAGGAGGCTAAACTAAATGACACTTCCTTCTCCTTCTTCTACCCCCAGCCAGTCACCAAGTCTATCTGGTCTTCACAAAATCTTCTGTATCTGTACCCTCCCCTCCCACCCCACTGCCACTGCCCTGATCCAGACACTCTTCAGCTCTCACCTGGCTAATTGTAATTGTCTCTGAACTGGTTTTCCCCACCCATAGTTTCACCTAGGCCGAGAATCTTTTTTTTTTTCAAAGATTGGCACCTGAGCTAACAACTGTTGCCAATCTTCTTTTTTTTCTTTCTTCTTCTTCTCCCCAAAGCCCCCCAATACATAGTTGTATATTCTAGTTGTAGGTCCTGCTTGTTGTGCTGTATGGGACGCTGCTTCAACATGACCTGAGGAGCAGCGCCATGTCCACACCCAGGATGTGAACAGGGAAACCCTGGACCGTCAAAGCAAAGCGCGTGAATTTAACCACTCAGCTACGGGGCCAGCTCCCTAAGGATCCTCTTTTAATCAGTCTTTCACACTGCTGTCACATGTTTCAAACTTTTTAATGACTCTCCATTACAATAAAGTCCAAAGTCCTTCATATGGCAGACAGGGCCCTCTAGGACCTTGGGTTCCAGCTCTCACCAATCCCACCAGCCAAATTGCCTCTCCAAAGCTGGTCCTATACCCCATCTACTTGAACAACCTGCAGTTCCTTGAGTGCCCCATGCCTCCTCCTTCCTCTTTACCTTTGCACATGCTGTTTCCTCTGCTCAAAGTGTCATTTCTTCCTTCCATATTTGCCCTTCAAGACTCCACTCTTAGGGCTCCATTCCCATCTTGCACATCTTCCTCATAGCAGTGCTCTCACAGTATTCACCGGTGTGTCTGTTCCCCTAATGGACCTTTAGCCCACTGAAGCTAAGACTGAGGCTTTAATCTCCATCTGCAATACACAGCAACATGCCAGGCCAATGACCAGCTCTCAATAGTGTTGAATGAAAGCGTGAAGGATGAATCAATGATCAATGAATATCTTGGGGCCTCTCCCAGCCCCCAAACCTCAATAACTTGGCCTGAGTGCCCTTCCTTTAGAAGTCCTTTTAAAAAATGCAAACCTCCTTGGACTGGTAGCATATTAAAGTTAATGAGTTATTTAGACCTAACTAGGTGATCAGGCAGAACAAGGGCAACAGAAAAATGCCGGAGGTAAAAAGGTATAAAGGTAAGGGTGGAGAGGGCACCAGAGACAGACTCTACCTACATTTCCTTTTAAATGCAAATAATTCTATCTCAAATGTACATACAATTTACAAAGAACTTTCACATACTTTATCTATGATGCCTCAATCCAGAAAGGTAAGTTGGATGAGTGTTATCATTAACTACATTACACATATAAGGCTTGGAGAGATTTGTAATACCGTAGGAAACAGCTTATGACAAAATAGTCAAAAGAAAAGGGTAAGATACAAAATTATGTATAGAGTTTGAACACAAGTATGTAAAAAAGAAGCAGAGAAAAAAATGGAAAGAAATACATCAGAATGCATTTGTTCAATAAATATTTGTTACATGTCTGCCATATTCTAGACCTCCTGCTGGGTGCTGGGCATACAGTGGTGATCAAAAACACCCTGTCCCTCCTGGAGGTTACAATTTGGTGGGAAAAAGCAAACATTAATCAAATAATGATGCAGCAAGTGTAAAATTGCAGCACTGATAGGTGCATCAAAGAGTATATAGCACAATGAGACTGTAGACGAAATAGGAGGATCTTATGCAGATACAGGCAGCCCAGGGAAGCCCATTTCTTCCCTTGAAGAAATGAGCTCTGAAGCATGAGAAGAACTTAACTAGTCAAAGACTGTCAGAAAGAAAGTCCCAGGCAAAAGGAACATCACGAATAAGGGCTCTGTGGTGAGAGAGGGACCAATGAGTAAGAGAATGACTGAGGAGAGGAAGACTGGAAGAGCTTGGTGCCACGTGGAGCTAGAACCGAGGTTGGGGCCTGACTGAGCCCCAGTCAGCCAGCCATTTTTAAATAGCAATGGGAGTCATTAAGCACATTTGCATTTTCGAAGGACTTCTCACTTTAGGTGAGCAGAATGGATTTGTCAGGGTGTGGGAGGGAGTGGAGAAAGAGACAGAGTCAATGCGGGAGGCCTCTTGGGAGTCTACTGTGGTAGTCAAGGCAAGAGTTCATGGTGGTTTGGGTTCAACTAATGGTGGTGGTAAAAATGGAGAGAAATAGATGACTTCAAGAGCTATTAGGCAAATTGCCAGAATTTGGTGATGGATGGGATGAGGCGGGTGAGAGGAGAGAAGCATTAGGATGACTCCTAGGTTTCTGCATGTGAATGGAGGTGGTGCCATGATCTGAGACAGAGTGAAGGAAGAAGTCCATCAGTTTGGGACCTGAAGATACAGCCAGTTTGGGGCAGATTGAGTTTGAAATGCCCTATGTGCGACAACCAAAAGGGGGTGGCAAGTAGACAATGGAAAATAAGGGTCTGGAGCTCAGAGGAGAGGTCTGGCTGGAGATGAGCATTTGTAAATCAGTTGTTTATGGTGATAATTTAAGGCTGGATGTGAATGAGACTGCTTGGGAGAAAGTTTAGGGTGTGAAGAGGAGAAGGTCTAGGATCAGGTGTTGGGGAGCCCAACATTCCAGGCTAAGTAGAGGAGGCTGTTGAGACTGTGAAGGAGACTCAGAGATGTTAACAATTGCTGTGGAATGCGGTGGGAGCACTTTACTTTTATAGTTACTTTTACAATTGGGTGGAAGTTTTTAGGTAAGAGAGAAAAAACCCACTTTTTATAGTTCCTTGACCTTAATTAACTTTCTGGGTTTTGGAAAAAAGTACTTGAGGGCAAGAGGTGGTATTCAAAATATGTAACTAGCAGGACTTCAGAGTACCAGCACTTTGGTGGGCAGCTGGAGGAGAGAGGGGTCTCTCTCAGACCTGCTGTGTCAGGCATTAACCCTTTGGTTGGTGGGTCATGAAGAAATAGAGAAAGACTGGGCAGCAGGGGGCTACAAGGAGGGGATCTTGGCACAGCAGCTATTTAGTGATTGAGCAGTACTGGTGCCTGCTGCTGAGTATCAGCCCTGTCTAAGGGTCCTCACCAGCTGGATCCCACCAGCTCCTTCCCCCACTACTCTCTGCCTGTTCATTGCCCCCCAAACTCTTTTCTCTATCACGGCAGTTTATTCGTTATTTCTTGAGAACATCCTGCCTTTTCACGCCTCCGTGATCTTCCCCATGCCTAGAATGGCTTTCTCCTCCTCCTTTGGCAAGTTTCTTTGCATCTTTGAAGGCCCAGGTAAAATATCACCTCCTCTGTAAAGTCTTCCTTGATTTCCCAAGGCAAAATTAATTGCTTTCACATCATTGTTTCATGCACTTTATACATGCTTTCATTACAGTATTTATCACTTGAACTTTGGTCATGATTCTGTCTCCTTTGCAAAGTTGTGAGCTCTTGAGAACTTGGACTACGTCCCATTCATTCTTATATCCTCAGCATTCAAAACAGTGCCTGATGTTTAGTACTTAAAATTTTATTTTAGAGTTTGTTGAATGACTCTCAATGGGACTACAAGGTCAGAAGGGGGCCTAGACTATCTTTTCTCCCAATTTTCTATTTAAAACTCAGCAACAGTACCGACACATGCTACAACATGGATGAAACTGGAAAACATTACAGCAAATGAAAGAAGTCAGTCACAAAAACCGACATATTATATGATTCTATTTATATGAAATGTCCAGAATATGGAACTCATAGAGACAGAAAGTAGAGTGGGATTAGGGAGGAAAAGGGAGTGAGTGCTAATGGGTGTGAGTTTCTTTTTACGTGATGAAAATGTTCTAAAATTGGTTGTGGTGGTAGTTGCACAACTCTACGAACATACTAAAAATCATTGAGTTGTATACTTTAAATGGGTGAATTGTATGGTATGTGATTTATATCACAATAGTACTATTATTTAAAAAACACCTCAGCAACTCCTCTCACTGTGTCTGGTTCAAAGGGAAGTCTCAAACGGTTGCTGCCAAAGAGGAAGGTGGACATGCTGGGGGTGTGTGGAGGGGTATATGCAGGGATGTGGTTGCTGTGGGGAGTCAGCTTGGGCAAGCAGAGCACAAGTGGAAATCTAGTTGAGACCTGATAATAGAATGGGCCAGGGAATATTTCGGAAGGAGGGGTTCTGGTGAAAATGGAAACCACTTCAATGAAACCAGGTTTCAGCAAAAAAGTCTGAGGTTAGCTTGAGAAGGGTGAAATTTTACTTTGAAACTGGTGGCTGAGCATGCTCTCCTCACTTGGCCTGGGAATCTTTTTTTTTTTTAAAGATTTTATTTTTTTCCTTTTTCTCCCCGAAGCCTCCTAGTACATGTATACTCTCCGTTGTGGGTCCTTCCAGTTGTGGCATGTGGGATGCTGCCTCAGCATGGTTTGATGAGCAGTGCCATGTCTGCACCCAGGATTCGAACCAATGAAACACTGGGCTGCCTGCAGTGGAGAGCGCGAACTTAACCACTCGGCCACGGGGCCAGCCCCTGGCCTGGGAATCTTTTAAGAAGAAAAAATTATAATCTAGGCCAGGGTTGAAATTCGGATACACTTAGCCTAGAAACCCAGCGTCCCTGAAGTAGGGAGTGTGAAAGGAGGGCTGCTCTCCTTTCCCCAGGCTGGGCCCTGCTGAGAGGTCATATGTTATAGTGCTGGGCCTGCGCACTCTGGAGCCCACTGCCTGAGTCTGAACCCTGGCTCTGCCACTTACCAGCTGCATTGCCTTGGGCAAGTCAGTCAATCTCTCGGTGCCTCCATTTTCTCTACTGTAAAATGGGGCCAATGATAGCATAGGATCGTTGTGAAGATGAAAGCAGCTAATATGCGAAGAATTTAACAGGGGCTGGCCCCGTGGCTAAGTGGTTAAGTTCATGCCCTCCACTTTGGCGAACCAGAGTTTCTCCAGTTCGGATCCTGGGCGTGGACATGGCACCACTTATCAGCTCATGATGAGGCTGTGTCCCATATAACACAACCAGAGACACTCACAACTAGAATATACAACTATGTACTAGGGGGCTTTGGGGAGAAGAAGGAGAAGGAGGAGGAGAAGAAGAATAAGAAGAAGAAGAGGAGGAGGAGGAGGAAGAGGAAGAGGAAGAAGAAGAAGAAGATTGGCAACAGTTGTTAGCTCAGGTGCCAATCTTTAAAAAAGAAAAAAAGAATTTAACAGTGTCCAGTACACAGTGAGCACTAGAAGAAGGCAGTCCCTAAAGTGATTGACAGGGTAGTATCTGGAGCCATGAAACTGGTTGCTGGAGAAGTGGATGATCCCGGCCAGCCCCAGTGAGGTCTACAGGAATCAGGGAAGAGATAGCAGCTGGCTGGGGGTTGGGGGTGGTGGCTGGGAAATGGTCTGGAGAGTTAGCATGCCATTGCTCAATCCCGCCAGTGGGGCTCATACTTCCTGTTTTCAGTGTCTGTGAGCCCTGATGCTGGAGCTGCTCATGTTGGAACAAGATCTTTCTTGGCCCCTGGGGGGGAACACAGAGGCTGAGCAGCAACTCAGCCTGGGCTGGGCCTCTTAGCTTCGCATCACGCCTTTTCTTTCCTGGCAAGTTTCAGCCCCTACAAAACATACCAATGTAATCCTGAGGAGGAAGAGGGGAGGAGGTTCCCATTCAATTCCACAAAAATTTACGTCACTTTGTAATAACAGCCACTGTATTTGTGCCTTTTCTAGGTGCCAGGATAATGCTAAGAGACTTATGAACTCATGAATCTTTATAACAATCCTAGGAGGTAGATATTATCTCTTTTTCACAGATGAGGAAACTGAGGCATAGAGAGGTTAAGAGTCTTTCCCAAGTCACACTGCTTGTATTAGAGCCAGGATTCTAGTCCAGCTCACCTGACTCCAAAATCCATGCTCTGAACTACTGCATCATACTGAATAAGACAACATGCTAGATTGTGGGGATTAAAAATCAGATCCTTGCCCTCCAGGGGCCCATGGTCTAGGGAAGCCCGGAGACCTTGCACCCCCAAACCCCACTCAGAAAACTGACTGTTCACACGGAGAACACATGTTGACAACATCTTGAATTTTCTGGGTCCTTCACATAATCTGGCCAATGTCCCCAAAGGATCTCAATCAGGGGTGATAATCAGAAACATCTGGGGAGCTTTTCTACCATCACAATACGTGGCACTAGCCCTGACCTGATCACAATCTCTGTGGGTGGAGCATAGGCTTGTTTATATTTTTAAAAGGTTCTCAAGAGACTTGGTTAAGAAGCACTGCCAAAACCCATCAACATAGCTTGGAAATTCCAATATTTTGGCATCCACCTATATCTCCTGGCCTGCCTTCTATACCCCAGTTCTTCAGAAGCTGATATCTGGTTCAAAATATATGGTCACCTCCATTAGGATATCACCCAGCTTTAGATTCTGAGCCCCCTGATGTTAGGGATAGCAATGGCTGGTCACAAGCTCCATTAACACACTGAGAAAACTCAGCACCAGCCCCATGCACAGATGATGGGAAATTACATTCTGTTCCCTGAATGCTGCAGACTCAAGCTGAGCTGGTTTTAGATCAGCAATTTTCACTCAGGCAGATATTCTCCTTGGTTGAGGTCAGCCAAGGATTGTTGGGGTGGAGTGAAGAGAATATGGTGGGACTAATCCTAAAGAGGATCACTGTGTACAGTTGTATCAGATATACACTGCACAAAGGAAGCAGGCTGAGGACGGAATTGGGAGTTGACACCCAGCCTGCACACCATTTAGCAAGCCCTGGGGCCCTGACTTGGGGCATCTTTTTGTACATTACGTGCTTCGGAGGGCCTTCTCTACAATTCTCCTAGCCTCTACTTCTCAAAGCCCCATTAAGTCCAGAGATGCAGCTCCACAAGAGACTCTGGGGTACATGCCACCACCGTCACGTTCTACTTTCTATGCTCTCCAACTCCCTCCCATACAAGCACCAGGGAAGAGACAAAGTCTTCAGAAAATCACATTTTATTGATCGTCTTTATTCAAAATTACAAAAATAGATATAAATAAAAACAGCAGAATATAATTATTAAATATTCAGTGTACAGGAGTGGTCCTCACCCCATTCAGTGAGGACTGGACGAACTCCGCTAGAAGGTCAGAGGGCATAACTGGCCAAGAAAGGGACATCTGTGTGAAAGTGAAATGGAGACATCTACTGCTGGTCACAGGCCACAACCCAGAATGACACATTCATAGGCATCATCAGGTAGGGGACCCAAGAAGCCCCAGGAATGACCCATGACCTCTCCAGACAGACTGTTCTATGTGGCATCATAGTTCATATAGTTTAGGGAAATATCTAGACTTGCAGTCAGACACAGGAATACATTGGCTCACACTGATACTCACAGTCCATGCACACATGTGCAAACATACACACACACATATAATATTACCTGATACATTCATGGAATGCCAGAGCCCTTCTCTCAAGTCATTAGTGTCTCTACTCCCTAAACCACTGTTCCCACACCGGCCAAGCTCCCTCAAGAGACCTCAGTTTTGTTACACTTCCTAATTTGGAAATTATTCATTTCCCAACAGTGTACCTCATGAATGCCCACTGTTGGGGGAGCTGGGTCTCCTTCCATCCATACACAGAAGATGCCACTTTTAACTCCAGGAGGCTTTAATCCAGAAAAAGACAAACTACTGGTCAATACCATCCTGGGTCAGGACCATCCCTCCATCCTGGCCGGGGGGAGCTAGGCACCCAGCACCTAGGCTTATCCGAGGGTAAAGCTATTCTCGCTCATCCTCATGGGCAGGACAAGTAAAACCATCTTTGCAGAGCCTATGTTCCTCAGTCTCTCCCTGTATAGCTGGTGCAGGTGGCCCTACTGCAAAAATCACAGTTAGCATGGGAAGGTGGTGCCCTTCTCCTCCCTTGGCTCCCCAGGTCCTCTCAGAGGGCTAGGCCATTCTCTTCCCCAGTGTGAGTGCGGATCCAGGGCAGGAAGCGTGAGACCCTCGTGTAGACGCCTGGCTTGTCCTTCATGGCACATCCACGGCCCCAGCTCACAATCCCAGTCAGAGTCAGGCGGCCTTGGATGGAGCAGACCAGGGGGCCCCCAGAGTCTCCCTGTTAAGCCAAAGATGCAAAGTGAGCCCTGGGAGAAGTGAGGAGGGGGCCATCTGATCCCACCACCCAATCATGCCTAAGAGAGAAGGGATTTTCCTAGAGTCAAAGCGCTTAGGGACTCCCCATTTCCTACCACATCAAGTTTAAATCCTCTGCTTGGCTTTCAAACCCTATAATCTGCCACTATTCCAGCTACATTCTCAGACCCTACTTCTTCCCATTCTAGAATATGCTGTGCTCATTCTTATTTTTTTATCTTTCCAAGATCCGCTTTCCTTTCTTCTTTTTGCTTCCTCAAATTCCCATTGAATCACATTCTCTTTAACGTCCCCCTAGTGTGACCACCCAGTTGGCACTCACCTTCCTCTCCTAATCATCTGATATAATTCACATCACACCCTGAGCACTGAGTTGTATTTTTCTCTATTGTTTTCTCTTTTTTATGGTCTTAGTACCCCTCCCTCCCCTAGTCTGAAGTACCTAGCACAGAGCCAGGCTCATGACAACTGTTTGATAAACACATAAGGATTGGTTTAAACCTTTTAAGACCCAAGCTCCCCATTCTGGCTTCTTGGGGCTTTGGCTGGAGAAAGGCTTCCCAAAGCTGACAGGGATGGGCCCAGGAGCCCTGGGGAGATGGGGAGATGATGGAGAGAGACACTTGGAACTCTCACCTGGCAGGAATCTGTTTTCCACTGCGGGTCAGCAGCACACAGCATTTTGGTGGTGACTTCAGAGCCATAGTAGTGGGGCTGCTGACATTCCTGGTGGGAAACCAGCTTCACAACAGTCATTTTCAGCTGCTCTGGATAGAGATAGTCAGCTAGATGGAAGAAACAGGAGGAATTTATGTTAAGATGTATCTGTCCAGCCTTCCCACTGGGACTTTCTGCCAGGGAGGGGACCAAAAATCATCCCTAACAGGGAAAACCCTTATTCTTTTCCCACCCAAATCTGAACCTTAACCCCACCTATAGCCCCTCACCTCCCATCTATTTACCTTTATGACCCGTCATTCTGTAAACAATGCTCCCTACTCCGTTCCTGGACCCATCTGCTGCCTCCATGGTGCTCCCATCTCTATCTCCATACTCCTCCCTTGATCAAGCTGAGCTCATGTCTAGGTTACAAGTGACTTCTAGGTCACTTCTAGATTACATTCCCCCAGGACACTCAGGCAGCCCCAAATATCACTTACTGGAATTCTGTTTTCCAAAGCCAGTGATCTCACAGCTTGTGCCAAAACGGGCATCATCATACATTGGGGGCAGGCAGATGGTCTGTATGGACTGGGATGGCTGTGCACACTGGCCTGTGTTGGAACTGATCTTCAGCAAGGCTGGGGGAGGGGAAAAGGGTTAGGTGATCACCATCTCTCCCCTCCAAATGCTGAGGGAGTAGCTGTCTATCCCTAGGTCAGTTAGGGTCAGGGGTCATCCTGGGAGATCTGCTGGTAGCTTGTCACCTGAAACAAGCCTCCCCTGTCCCATGCCTCAAGAGCTTTGTTCCAGCTGCTGACAAAAGCTTGGACAGCCAAGGATGCTGCATACAACTATATGGGTTTTTTCTGCAAAAAGTCCTGGCTGAGGTAGCTGGGCTAAAATCCAGCCCAAAGCTCTCTCCAACTTCTATATCCTGGACAGACAGAGGTTGCATCTCATCCCAGCCCAAGCCATATGCCCCTGGGGCCATTGCTGCCCAAGGGGGCTACCTGTTTGGAAATTCAGGAACTTTACAGAGGAGCACCAGGCCCCTCGTATATGTCACTCTGAACCCTTCTCCACCACTCCCTTTGTTGTGTAAAGCAGGGTCCTCAAGTTCCCCTACAACCTCAACCTCCTACCTGAGTCTCTTCTTGCACCCCTCTTCCCCCAGCCATCATCATTATGGCAGATGAGGGCTTTCCACTCACCAATATCGTTGTGGTGGGCGAGTGTGTCAGCACTATAGTCCTCATGCAAGATGAGCTTTTCCACCTCAAACTTCATCTCCCCGCGCGAACTGGAGCTAAGCCTTGACCGACCCAGGTAGACAATGTAGTCCTCCTTCTTCGGGTAATTACTGCGGGAGGGAAGGTTTGTCAGACAGTGTGATCTCATGAGATCCTGTCACTTTTCCCTCCCCACCACCTCAGAGCATGACTTGTTCCCAAGGCCGTGGGCTGCATGGAGTGGGGCTGAGGGAGCAGAATTGAAGTGGAATCCTTTGCTGGGAAAGAGGAAGAGATATGTTTGGGGTAGGGCGGCGGGTCAGGGAGAAGAGACAGAGGGACGTACATGAAGCAGTGTGTGGCGCTGAGCACCCAGCAAGGACTGATGAGGCTGCCACCGCACACATAGGTGACAGAGCCTCCACGGTGCCTCCTATAGATGGCTGCAAACCACGGCTGGTTCTCAGTGGTGGTGAATTCTCCCCCAATAATCTTAAAGCGGGGCCTCAGAGCCTTCTGGCCACACTGGAACTCTGCTTTTTCTGGAGGAGAGGAGGGACTTTTTCCTGGAGGAGAAAGAGAGGGATGTCTTTGGGAGGCAGGCAGGATAAAGTATCCCTTTCCTTGTCCTCTGACCTCCCAGTTTTTCAAGGCCTAGCAGGCCTCTATCCTCATCCCTCCTGTGATGGGATAAGGGGCCATATGCGTTTATCCCCTTCCGCCCTACCTTCATAAACAGGCCAGTGACACTCACCAAAAGAGCAGTCGTGCACCATGCACTCTTGGACAAGCTGCTTTAGGCCAACCTGCACATAGCACCAGGGCCTTCTCTGATTGTCTGGGTTCCTGGCAACACAGAGGGTAGAGGGTATCATTCCAACCCTGAATGCCTTTCCTGCATCCTCCCCTCCAGGGAAGAGTCAACCAGAGGCCTTGCTTTTCTCATGCTATGGCCAGCACTCTGGAAGCAGGAGGGAACAGTAACAAGGGTTTCCGCGAGGCCCTTGCTGCCCCCACCTCACCTGCAGTAATTGTGTTTCCCCAGGCCCAGCTGAAGGGCATCAGGTCTGTGTGCATGGTACGTTTTCAGAAGGACAGTGGCAGAGTTCCACTCCAGGCAGGGCCGGCCCATGATGTCAGTTTTGGCCTTCCCTCGGTAAGAGTGACCATTCCCTTCATAGCAGGTTTTTGATGTATCTGTGGAAGAATGTGAGGATGAGAAAATATTAGAAAAAGGAGGAAGTTTAAATAGGCATTTTAGAGACCCTGTCAGGCCTCACATGATTATAGGCCTGGCAGAAAACACTAGAAAAGGGTCTCCTTCCATCTTCATCTCACATTCATGCAGCCACAGTTTCATGAGATGGTGTGTGTTTGACTGTGTACATCACATAGGGATAAATATGTCCCTCACACCATCTCCAGCTCCTAACTCCTGCCTGTTCTTGCATCCCACCCATCTCTCCCTGCACCTAAATCTCTGGTGTCCCCCCCTCCCCAGTTAGAGTCAGGATCCCCATACCTATCTCACAATGTTCCCCTTGGAATTTCTTTGGGCAGTTGCATCGCTGAATGTTGGAGAAGAACTTGTAGGACACACATGTTCCTCCATTCAGACAGCCACAGTTCGCTGGAGAGCACAAAGGTTAGGGGTATAAGAAAAGAGTGTGGGAGGAGGCAAGGGGGGAGCCAGCCCTTCAGCCTGGACAGGAAGGGTTGCCCCGAGTCTTTTCCAAGATGTCTGTGCAGCCAGATATTGCGCAAGGGATGGATACTCACATGCACTGGACGCTGGATGAAGTTCATGGCTGCCCTGGAAGAGATGGGAGGGAAAGGGGGAAGTTCACTAAAGGTCCCATGCTCCTGGGACTCCAGGGTGTGGATAAACTGGCCCCAATCCCAAAACTCACCCTTCCCTCCAGCTCCCTCTCTCCTGGCTCTGTTCATGTCTAAGTAGCCCTCAGATGGAAGATCATAGATTTCCGGCAGGAAGAAATGGATTGACTCAAGCAAGCTTCACATATCAGGTGCCAGCAGGCTGGGGTAGTCCCTGCGGTTTCTTCCTCCCTTGCCCGCAAGTGCGGACTCCCCTGGTTCTCAAGGCCCCCACTGCCACACCTGTCCTATTTTCCTGGGAGGGTCTGACCCTGCTGTTGATGGAATTCAGAGGTCTCCGGTTCCCTATACAGCCCCCTTCCCCCGGCGCTGTTCAGGGGTCCTGCAAACCCCGCCGCCATAAGTCAAAGCAGGGAAGCCACTCACTTCGGAGTCGCTCACGACCAGAGTCCAGAGGAGCACGCAAGCCAGCAGGATTCCCATGGTGGCGAGGCTGGGGCTCTAGACAGCTGCTCTGCAAGGAAAGGAGAAGTCAGGGGAAGAAGCGGAGGAGCGAGAAGGCGGGCGGGGTGGGTTACTGCAGTTCACGGCAGGAGTCCCGAGGTCCCTTGTGGGGCGAGCCCGCAGTGACCAGGCTCTCCAGGCTCGGCCGTCTCTCCTCTCTCGGGCATCGGGGGTCCCGGCGCCGCCTGGACCAGCACCCGCAGGGCACGGACACGGGCAGCGGTGACTCGGCCGCTGCCGCCGCTGAGCCGGAGCAGCCCGGGTAGGGGGAAGGGAAGCCAGCAGGACAGGACCGCGGCGCATTCGCCCTGCGCTCTTGGGGCGGCGTGCACTCACCGGCGGCTGCGGCGAGAGCACTGCGGGGCCGGAACGGCGGGGGCAGGTTGACTCTGACACTTGGCGGGGCTCCGGGGCTCCAGTCTCTGCGCTGTGCTGCTAGCCAGCGGCGCGAGCTCTATATTAGGACTCGCCCAGCCTGGCCCCGCCCCAGCCCAAGATCGCCCTTCCCACTCCCTTCCCTCCTCTTCCCTGGAGCCCCGCGCGACGTCGACCCCGCGTCCTTCTTCAGCCTTGACTGAGTGTGAGGGGCAGCGCGGTCCCTGGCGGAGGGGACGAGCCACGTCTGAACTGAGGGATCTAGAGGCATCTAAATTCACCGCCCCCTCCTCCCATTTACCTGCCCCGGGTCCCGCCCCAGTGCCGGGCTCCGAAGTGGAGAGAGGAGCGGAGGTCCCGGGATTCTCTCCCGTTACAGCTCTGATGATTCCCCACAGATCCCCTAAGTCAGCTTTTCTCCAGCCTTTTCACACTCGACCCCCAACTACCTGGGAGGATGATTCCCACCCTAGGTATATAGGGGCATAGTCCGCATTCATATAGCTATGAAGTCTCTTTCTCAACCTGAAAATGCACGTGACTCTCACTGAAACACAGACAAACCCCCTGCTAATAGGGGCTGCTTCTGTCGAATACCGGCTCCACACAAATCGTCAACGCAACCAGCAGATAAGACAAAGCTAAGTTTATTGCTTACCGCGGTTAGGGAGTTTGGTCGTGGGGGACCAGAGAGGGTAGGTAAGGTCGCATGTTATTGAGAATTTGCAGTTTAAGGGTGGTCTTTGCAAGTGTGGGCTTGATAAAGATTAGATAAGGGTCATGATATAATATTGTAGGATTGTGAGAACAAGGTCTTAGGGCACAAACTGTTCATGCTTTCTGTTGAAGTGTTGATGGGTCTTTCAGGAAGTTCCTACAATGAGCAACCCATTTATTTGCTTGGGCCGGGGTATAGTTAGTTAATAAAGACAATGGAATAGTAAAGCGTTATTAATGTAGACAGTAAACTGTGGAGGGGTAGGAAGTTCTGTTTTCACCTCTGAGGAGAAGAATTAGGGAACTGGAGGACAAAAATGAGAAGAAGTTTTATTTTTCACTGTATGCCCTTTTACACTGTATAAATTTTTGAAAACACGTCCTTGTATCATCCATTCCAAAAAGATGATTACAGATTTCTGAATGCATGTGTATTTAGTATTCTACTTCATCATACAGCCTTGTTTCTAATAAGATTAAAGAATTGCTTATCATAAGATTGGCCTCCAGAAAGACAGACCATGTGTAAAGGACTCCACCCATTCTTCCTGCCTGATGGCGAGTGCACATATCTGTGTACACAAGCACACGCACACACATGCACACGCACATATCCCTCGGGCATAAAGGAGCTCAGCAGGAACTCTGAGGTTCAGTCACCCACATCCCTTTTGCCTAGTGTTGGGAACCAGAGCTTGAGGTCACTTTGATTCCACGTAGCAAGACTGTCACCCTTAATGGGAGGGGAGGAGACTGAGTCCCTATAACTCATTAGAGGCTCACAGCCAGGCCCAAGGTTTGGTCCCTCTCACTGACTAGGCCTACAGCATTTTGCTGTCTAGCAAACTTGGACCTTGGTTCTGCATCCACTTGAAGGCGGCAGGAAGAGGTCAGGGAGAGTGCCAGGAAGGAGGAAAGCCTCTTTGCTCTGCTCGGGCCAGAGGTTTCAGGATGCGGGCCTCTGTCTGGGGAAAGTACAAGTTAACCTTCCAGCTTTCAGGAGGCAGGTGACCCATCGTCCTCCAGAGAGAGTTTTTCTGTGCCAGGCTGAGCTGCCACTTCCCAGGGGATGGACTGAGTCAGAGGTACTACAGGCCTGAGACCTGGCCTCTCTACTTCCTCTAGAAGACTGTGACATGTTTTGTTTAGATTTAGAACCCATTAGTTGTAAACAAACGTGATCAAAATGTAAACAGAGATGTTGCAGCCTGAGGACTTACCCCGAAACTCCTAGGTTAGTTATCAGGAAATTCCCAGCAGTCGCATGAATCACAGAGTTCCCCAGCAGCTCTCATGACTCCAGATTACTTGGCTGGAGGCTGTCATGCTGATTCTCAAGAGCAGGATGACTTCATTTCCTCCTGGTCAAAGAGGCTTGGAGACCGTTATGCAGCGTGACAATCTCTTCCCTCTCCTTCCCCCTGCGGCCTCTTCACCTGGTTGAACAATTCTAAAGCCTCTAACTCTTCGTAGAACTTCCTTTTCATTCTGTGATCTTTGGCGCTCTCTAAAATCTCTGTGTCTGTCTTTTGGTACACAGTCTGTGCTAGTCTTTCAATCCTTTGAGAGCAGAGATCACATCTTAAGTAACTTTGTCTCTCCCTCAGCACTTGGTGCGTGCCTTGTTCACGCAGGTGCTTTATTATAAATGAATCGGGAACAAGGGGGAACAGAGGGCTTTGGGGCATCCTGGAAGTTTCCCTCCTCTTTGTCTTTTTTTCTTGCCATAAAAAATAGTACTGGCATCGTTTCTGTCTTGTGCTTAAAAGCACTTTGATATAAACTATTCCTCTTTAAACTCACAACTGCCGTATGATATAGCTGAGAATTTTTATTCCTATTTTGCAGATGAAGACAATGAGGTGGAGAGAAGATACACAGTTGATGAGTAACAAAGCCAGCACTAGAACCCAGGTTTTCTGATCTTTGTTCCCTTGCTCTATACCTCACAGCTTCCATAAGAGAAAGGTACAAGACAGAATGCTGTGCAGAGAAGGGCCAGCTGATGTAAGATATTCCATCTCAGGAGAGCCCTCTTCCTGGCTTTGGAGACCTTCTAGAAACACTCCTCAGACTATGGGCTCCGAGCTTCTGGGAGGTTCTTGCTGTAAGATGAGTTAGTTGCTTGTCTGAGTTCCAGGAACTAACTTGGAGGTCTAGGCTATCTGAAGTTTCTATCAAGGATAAGAGAAAAAGGAACTGAATGTTTGTGACTTCGTTCTGTTCCTGACTCTCAGTGTAAAGCCACCAGCTCCCTGCCTCTGTGTCTCAGGAATCCAGACCTTCAGAGTTAGATGTGACAACAGAGACTAATGGAGGGGCCCCTTTTCCTGGAGCTGCTCATAAAAGGGCAGGCAGATGCCAGGTGGGCAAGGAGGACCAGGATGTCCAAAGTTGGCCCTGAGACTGTGTCCAGGAAACTGAGCCCCTGAAGGGCTATTTTCTGACCAGCAGGACCCCAAAGGAAGTTCATGTCCAGTCATAGGTTGTATTCCTGGACTGCTATACCAAGAATGTTCACATGGTACTATAAAAAGAGCACAGTGTCTAGCCTCCAGTCTGCCACATCTAAGTTGAATGACCTTAGGCAAGACACTTAACTCTCATGATGTCAGTTCTCCATCCATAAAATAAGGCAATGCCTGCCCTGCCTATGCCTCACTTTGCAGATTGAATGAGACCATGCTTGTGTGTGAAAGCATTTGTTCATCCCTTTGTTCATTCATCCAGTACTTATCACGGGCCTACTATGTGCCAGGCACAGTTCTAGACACTAGAGATAGGATGAACTTTGAAAACCATAATTTCTACCCTGAGTGCCTGCCTGGCTTTCCTGACCATGGCTGTACTGGCCCAGAAGACTAGGCCATTCTGGAATCCATCCCAGGATTCCAGTTAAGTGAAGATGCTATGTCCTTAGCCAGCATTTCCCAGCAACTGGCCAGCTGCATGTGCTGCTCGCCCCCACAACCCCAACTCCCACTTCCCCCGACTCCTCTCTGTTGTCTGCGGCCTGAAGCTCTTCTCTTTCTTTCCTACACTGGGGCAGACAGATTCCTGTGCAGTTCTGGGAAGGAGGTGCTAATTGCTGGTCATATAGCTTCCTTGGGTCTGAGGACTCCTTCTCCCTGCATGTTTAGTGCTAAGGGCAAAGATGCTGTTGTCACAGCTGGCACTGAAAGCCACATCTTGGGCCTGGTAACACGATAGGGGAGGTGCTGGAGCTGCTAGGCCCCCAGTGGCCTGTGGAAAGAGTGGGGCGGGAGAAGCCACATTCTTGCTTCCTTACTCATGGAAAGCAAAGAGCCCGGGGCTGCACCCTGAGGTTATACTCTGTCGTCAGTAGCACCATGAACAGAGGGGCCAAGTTGGTCCCTCCAGCTTTAGCCTATGACCCCCTACCCTTCCTCGCCCTTTCCTGCCTCACCATCTCTGGCCCAATTCCTAGCCCCACCCAGGCCAGTCAGCTCAGACTTCTGCATGAATATTTTGATACTTGGCCCAAATTTTCCTTTGTCTCTAACCTAAACCCAGTTACTTCCTAAGTCAGGAACTTATTATGTTAAAGGAGTGTTGGTCACAGCTTTCCATAGCTTCTGAATTCTGAGTCCGTCACCAGGAGCCAAAGTTAGACCCTGGTCCTAGAACTTCTGCTTAGAGCCCAGGTTACCATGTTAGATGGCAATGGCTGCTTAAGTGGAAGCTAAGGGGGATACCAGGAAACAAAGGGCTGGAATAGGAAACCAGAAACTGGTGGGTTTGCTGAAAACTGCCAAAAAGTCAATGATGTTTAGAGAAATACATTCAGTCTGGAGCTAATATAATCAAAAATATTGTTCAGAAGAAAACCAACATAAGTGCCATAGCCCATATGATATATAGTTTCATGTGCTCCCGGCTCTCCCAAGCTGGATTCTATATGCTGCTCTGTCTTTAAAGCAAGTGCCAGCACTTCCCTTTCCATTACACAGAGGGGAATAGAGGGCTGCCGAAGGGAAGTGAATCATCTGAATTCATTCACTGAAAATGATGAGATTCAGAATTCATTGACTTTTGAGGAGACTCATGACACATTTCTTCCCTCTCCCCTCCTATTCTGAATCCTCATTCCTCCCTTCCTGACCACCTTCAATCCCCACCCTCAGTCTCTGTGTCTTCCTACCCACTTGCAGAAGGTCCTTCTTTTCTCCAAGCAGTGATTGATAATAGTGTGATGAGGCAGCCAAGTCCTGGGGAGACGTCAGTCTCCTATTAGGAGGTACTATAGGATGAAATGTGTGGAAGTCTGCGAGA
The DNA here is from genome assembly GCF_021613505.1 of Equus quagga. Lineage (NCBI taxonomy): Eukaryota > Metazoa > Chordata > Mammalia > Perissodactyla > Equidae > Equus > Equus quagga. Next base: position 123,721,747 of record NC_060268.1, read on the forward strand.
AGAGGGAGGAGGGACACAGCAGGGGGTCCCTGAGATAGGTGGGTATGCAGAGTGAGAAGGTGATCGAAGCAGGAGGCTCCTGTTGGCTCTACCAGCAGTGATGGTGGGAAGCATGACAGGAGCTAAAGACGAGAAAGTCTATTCTCTCCAAGGGGATATTATAATCTACCCCTTGTTAAAGATAGATAATTAATAGCCAACTTTTATTCGCTTTACATTCATTTTCTTTTTCAATCTTAGCCACAACATTTAAGGACAGTACTATTAATATCACCATTTTATGGATGAGAAAACTGAGGCTTGCAGAGTATAAGCAATTTACCCAAGGTCACACTACAGGTAAATGGTAGAGCTGGAACTCACACACAGTCCTGGTTGATTCCAGGGTTTGCAGAACTATCTCTGAGGCAGTATCCCATTCAGTCAGGAAGGCTGGGATGCTTGTCCTCATACCTGGAAACCTTCCTACTTCTAATCCATGGTGCCATCCCAGAGTAGCCCCAGCTGTCCACGTCATGTCTGTGTTGGTTCCTACCTACACAGTTCGAGCCAGGCTTTGATAAAAATGTTCTTCCTTTTCTTAATATGGCCAGCCACAGTTGTGTCTGCTGGGTCTGGTCAGAGAAATGATCACTGAGTCATCTGGCTGCATTTATATATCTTTGTGGATCCCTGGAACCATCGATAGCCAGTCTTCCTTTTTCACAACCATTATTTACCCACATTTATATGATAGAGATACCTTAGAGTTTTGCTGTGGTAAAATAACAGTAGCATCTATTTACTGAGCATGCATTTTATTTCGCAGGCATTGGGTAACAGTTCTGTATGCATCATCTCTGAGGGAAATGTAATATCACCCCCACTTTATGGATAAGGAAACCGAGACTCTGAGAGGTTAAGGTCACACTGCCAAGCCAATACCTAGCAGGTCAAACCCAGCCTTCTGACTCCAAAGTGTGTGTTGGTAATCACTATGATAGTATTGTCTCTTTACTCTTTGCTGAGGAAAAAGTACCCTGTTAAGTAGGTGCCCAGGAATCTGTAATAATAATTATTCACTGGGACTGGCCCGGTGGCGCAGCAGTTAAGTGCGCACATTCCGCTTCTCGGAGGCCCGGGGTTTGCTGGTTCGGATCCCAGGTGTGGACGTGGCACTGCTTGGCAAGCCATGCTGTGGTAGGTGTCCCACATAGAAAGTAGAGGAAGATGGGCACGGATGTTAGCTCAGGGCCAGTCTTCCTCAGTGAAAAGAGGAAGATTGGCAGCAGTTAGCTCAGGGCTAATCTTCCTCAAAAAAAATAATAATAATAAAAATTATTCACTAATATTATGTTTTCCAACCTTGTCTGGTGATAAGAATCACCTGGCTTGAAGGTTTAAAAAATACAGAATTTCAGGTTACTTCCTCGGAAATTTTGATTCATTAGGTCCAGGATGGAGCCTAGGAATCTGATTCTTTTTTTTTTCTCGAGGAAGGTTAGCCCTGAGCTAACATCTGCCGCCAATCCTTCTCTTTTAGTGCTGCGGAAGACTGACCCTGAGCTAACATCCATGCCCATCTTCTTCTACTTTATATGTGGGGCTCCTGCCACAGCATGGCTTGACAAGCAGTGCATAGGTCCGCACCAGGGATCCAAACCAGCGAACCCCAGGCCACCGAAGCGGAACATGCGAACGTAAACACCGCACCACCGGGCCAACCCCAGGAATCTGATTCTTAATATACATCCCAGAGGATTCTTACCACCAAACAAATTTGGGGGAAATGTCAGCCAATGCAAATCTAAGGAGTGTTGGTTTATTTTTTCCCCCCGGGAATGTGCAATTCAATTACAGACTTTCTATCTAGTGGGGCTTCTACTCCAGCCTCATCCTTTGAGATGGAAGCCAAAGGAGAACATAGAGGTGGGAAAGGTCCAGGACTAGAAGGCAGACTTTTGGGCAGTTTCCCAGACAGGGATGAATCAAGGAGGGAATGCACACCTGAGAGCCTTGTGCCAACTCAGCCACCCTGAGGCAACTTTTCTAAAGAATCTGTTCTCAAAAAAGAAAAGTTAATTGCTTCAGCACTTTTGTACTTGTCCTTTTTTTAAAAATCCTAGTGATAGTTACATTTAAAAAATGCCAAATGGATGGCTAATGGAGGGACTTTTCCATACAGAGACTAAAAGAGCCTGGGGAATCAGAGTAACCCTCAAAGTCACAGCAGTGGATGAAAAATTGCCTCCCAAACACCACAGGAAAATCGGGAGAGACTGAGTAGATGGGAGAAAAAGGCAGAGTTGAGAATACCTGTACTTACTAGTACTTTTCTATCTACGATATATCCTCACATTTCCTGTGCTGGCCCCCTTCTGAGTTTCTCAAGGTCAGTTTTTTTTGTAGGATCTTCTGATTCCAACTGAATAGAGCTGGGTTTCCAGAAAATTGTCCCTTTGCAGAGAGGGCGGGAACTACCCCCAACAACAAGGGACTCAGCAGCTTGTGGGATGACCACAACATTTACATTCTCAGTCAAAAAGGAAGCAACAGTGACACTCTCCTCATGCAGACTGTCTGCTCCATGGCATAGTGTCCTAAAGATTTATTCAGTCTGTATCATGGTAGTCAGCCTGTCTAAATATTTATAAGGAAAATTCTACTTTAAGTTCTAAAGATAAAAGAATGGAGCTCAACTCAAACTGTTAATTTCATTCAATCAACCAAAAATTAGTTTCAGATACCTACAGCATGCCTAGCACTGTGCCAGACCCTGAAGGCACACAGAAGAACAGACATGATCCCTGACCTGGAGAAGCTTAAAATCTGGTAAGGAAGACAAAATGAATATACATGAAACAATTAAGAAGCCAGTAAGCAGGATGGCTACTATCAAAAAACCAGAAGATAGCAGATGTTGGCAAGGATGTGGAGAAATTGAAACCCTTGTGCACTGTAGGTGGGATTATAAAATGGTGCAAACCACTATGGAAGTTCCTCAAAAAATTAAACATAGAACTATGAAATGATCCAGCAACCTCACTTCTGGGTATATATGCAAAACAATTGAAAGCAGGGTCTCAAAGAGATATTTGCACACTCATGTCACAGCAGCACTATTTCCAATAGCCAAGAGGAGGAAGGAACCGAAGTGTCCATCAACAGATGAATAGATAAGCAAAATGTGGTATATATGTATACAATGGAATATTATTCAGTCTTAGAAAGGAATGAAATCTCATCACATGCCACAATGTGGAAGAACTTTGAAGCCATTATGCTCACTGAAATAAGCCAATTACAAAAAGGCAAATATTGTATGATTCCATATATATCTTTAGATATAGAAATATCTAAAGGAACCAAATTCACAGAAACAAAATGAGGAGTTGTTTAATGGATATAGAGTGTCATTTCTGCAAGATGAAGAAGTTCTGGAGATCTGTTGCATAACAAAGTGAATATACTTAACACTAATGAACTATACACTTGGTTAAGTTTGGCGTACTCTGCTTCAGCGGCCCGGGTTTGGTTCCCAGGCACCAACCTACACTACTCATCAGTGGCCATGCTGTGGTGGCAGCTCACATACAAAACAGGAAGATTGGCAACAGATGTTAGCTCAGGGCGAATCTTCCTCAGCAAAAAAAAAAAGTTTAAGATGGTAAATATTATGGGGTTTTTTTTACACAATTAAAAAGAAAACCAAACTGTTAACATTAGTCAGTCTGACCACTGACCATAAATGCAGAAGAAGCTTAGAGAACAAAGACACTGAAGTTAGAGATTTTCTGGACCTGAACAAATCTTAAAGGATGAGCCATGTCAGGATTGGTAGAGGGCAGGAAAAAAGAAGTTCCAAGCAAGAGTCCTGGAAAAAGACAGAATCTGGAATAAACATTGTATATATTGTGCAGAGTAAACTTTGTATGTGCTTAATTGTGGGGTATGTGTGCGTGTGTGTGTGTGTGTACATGTGTACATAAGCAGTGATAAATCTGGCCCCAGAGTTTATAGATAGGCAGGGTGAGGTCAGATTATAAAAGGTCTTAAAAGCTAGGTAGAAGTCTTTACTTGATACCATAGACTCCAGGAAGGCACTGTAGGTTCTTGAACAAGGATGTGTATAAGATTTTTAGTAAAGCTGAAAATTCCCACTGGTCTCAATTGACATAAGAGAAGCAAAAGAGAGTAATTTGGATTTTGTCTGGGCTCAGGCTATAGAGAATGGTTGAATGATAAACCCCCGGGGCAGGGTCCAATAGTGGGAGTGAGAATTGAAGTGAGAGGATACCAGAGGGGAAGTGAGAATGCAAAGGAATTGATGAGGACTTCTACATACAGCTGTCTTTGTTCCTGTTCTTTAGGAACTTTTGTTTTTCCAAAGTTTCCAGGTCATATGTTTTGCCTCAGAAAGGGCCTTAGAAAGTTCCTTTAAAGGGCTGTACCATGAAATCCATATCTGAAGGCCAATACAATAGTCTCATGGATTGGAATGGGAAGACTGAGAGTAGAGAGCCCCATTGCCTAGTCCCAGTGGCACCTGTCAAGTACAAACACCATGTCTCTGAGCACGAACTGAGAGCTTCCTCTTGAGGAAGGTGGTGACTGCCTGTGGTGAGGGCTGTGGTTTCGGAGTCAAAGAATGGAGCTCCATTCTTAACTTCGTCGCTAACTCCATCTGTGAACCTGAATGAGTCACTTCCCTTCATAGGCCTCTGTTTTCTCTTTTGTGGAATGCAGAAGGACATTTTTTTTTACCTGCTTTCACAGAAGACAGAGTGGCTGAAAGAAAAAGAAATTTACATTAGGCGCCTCTAAGCAAAGGGGTGAGGCCGAGGCTGAAGCAAAGCCCAGGATGTATGAGGATACGGGGGCCAGGTTTGACGTGCCCTGCTCTTGACATCAGAAGTCCACGGAGAGGACGTAAGTATTAAACAATATAAACAAATGTTGCCCCAGAGAGCCTGGGTTCTGGGAATATGAACAGGGAATCTTGACCAAAATTCCAGGTCTCCCAGTTCCCCTGAAGGAGTCATGAGGCTCATGCAGGAGGTGAATCACCACACCCAGGGTCTGTCTTGGAAATCTAAACCACCAAATATGAGCCCCAGCAAAGGAAGGGGCTAGAGGGAGGCTTCATTCAAATAGCTTGGGGGTTGTAGCTAGAATATAAGCTGTTCCCCTGGGTCCTGATGAGACCAAGAAACAATTTTGCCCAAGGTTCTGGATGCTGTTCTGGTTCTGAGGTCAGTAGCTGGTCAAAGCCATAAAGTCAGTCCCCATGGAGTCAGCATAGTTGTCTCTGGCTTGGAAGACTAAAAGGAAAAAGGAGCTCAGAAGATTTTGGGCCTAAAGAAATTGAATTCGTATTCTTCCCAGAGTTTGTATTATTTCGTAGTCCAACTCTCCATAAGAAAAAGGCAAAAAGATGGGCAGCAGCTCTTTAGAGCCTGGAAGAGATACGGGAGGGTACAGGGAGAAAGAAGCGTGTTGGCTGTTCATCAGCAATGATGGTTTCTCTGCCACAGAGAAATATCAATCCTCAGAGCCAGGGGAGGCTCATGGGGTACCCATGGGGAGGAGCAGACCCTGGGAATCTGGAACACTTGCACTTATGGAGCGCTGTGTTCAAAAGGGATCTCACATACCACTTCATACCCATTAGGATGGTTATTATCAAAAAAGTGAAAACAAGTGTTAGCAAGGATATGGAGAAATTGGAACACTTGTGCTTTGCTGGCAGGAATGTAAAATAGTGCAGCTGTGTGGAAAACAGTTTGGTGGGTCCTTGAAAAGTTAAATGTAGAATTACCATACTATAGAGTAATTCTGCTCCTATGTATAGCCCCAAAGAATTGAAAGCATGGACTCAAGCAGATACTTGTACACTCATGTTCATAGCAGCATTATTCACAGTAGCCAAAAGTTGAAGTAACCCAATTGTCCATGGACAGATGAATGATAAACAAAATATGGCGTATGCATACAATGGAATATTATTCAGCCTTAAAAAGGAATGGAATTCTGATACATCCATGCTACAACATGGATGAACCTTGAAAAAATTTTAAGTTTAGAGAAACAAGCTAGGCACAAAAGGCCACATATTGTATAATTCCACGTATATGAGGTACCCAGAATAGGCAAATTCATATAGACAGAAAGTTGAATAGAGGTTATTAGAGGTTGAAGGGGGAGAGGATGGGAAGTCATTGTTTAATGGGTACAGAGGTTCTGTTTGGAATGATGAAAAGGTTCTGGAAGTGAATAGAGGTAATGGCTGTGCAATAAAGTGAATGTATTTAATGCCACTAAACTGTATGGTTAGAAAGGTAAATTTTATGTTACATATATTTTACCACAATATAAATAAATAAATAACATATTTTTTTAAATGGCTAAAATGGTAAATTTTATGTTATGTATATTTTGCCACAAAAAAATAATTGCCAAAAAAATTGGGGGGAGGGGGGAATCCCATGACACAGGAATCTACCAGGCACTGAGGATAAGACTCAGAGATATAAGGCATGATAAGGTGGCAGCAAAGATATTCAGAGTCACGAGTGAGATGGGAATAGAGACTGGAATAGAGACAAAGAAATCAGTCCCCAAAGGAAGAGGATAAAATGTGAGAGTCACAGATGAAAGACAGAGAAGTTGACCAAAATAGAACCCTGTTAGGGGATAGGGCTGAGTGTGGAGAAAGAAATGGGGATTGGCAGGTCTGATCTTAAAAATTAATCTTAAGTCTGGGTCTTGTCTTTGTCAGGCATGTGCGTTTCCATGTTCAACTTCCACAGGGCTTGTGGTGGATGCTTCTGGGACCTTCATCCACTCCACAGTGGTCAGCTAGCTATTGCCCTCTGAGGCTTCCTGTCTCCTTTCAGAACTGACAGACACCACAGTGAGTCAGTCCTACCAAGGCTTGACTCATTTTTGACCCAGTTTTGGTGATCAAACACAATACCCTGGAATGTGGCTCTATGGCTCAAAAGGTATGGTGGCAGCATGGTTGCAAGACCCAGGCTCCTAGCTGCTTCCTGTCACCATCCCATTTCCTGTAAAGGTTGGAGTGAATGACATTTAGTCAGAGAGACTTGGGTTCAAATTCTGGCTTATCTTTTATGTGCTGTGTGACCTTGGACAAGTTACTTAACCTCCATAAGCCATGATTTCTTCATTTGTAAAGTGGGGCTACAGAGCTCCATAGCCTTGTGGTGGGGATTAGAAGAAATAATGTATGAAGAGCTCCTTAGAACTTTGTGTGTTACAAAGAAATTGCCCAGTAAATTAAGGTTATTATTATTATCAGCACTATTAGTAGTACCTTGAGATCTTTGATTATCTAGGACTACTTTGCCACAAGGGCAATGGAAACCTGTATCTGGACCTTCAGTAACCCAGACTCCTGTAGCCCTGGATGTAGAGCAGAAGGATCTGAATCTGATCTGGGCTTCCTGATTTACCAGCTGTGTGACCTTGGGCATTTGTCTGTTTTCTCATTTTATAAAATGGAGATGATTACATAGAATTGTAAATGTCAAATTAAATAATATGTGTGAAAGATTTATAAAAAAAACAATAGGTACAAAGCACAAATGTATAATGTGCTCAGGATTAGAAGCAAGAATGTGTCTGGGCCACGGTTAATGTCAATATGGGAATTAGGGTTGAGATTGGCACCAGGGCTGTAAAAATAATTGTGACCAAGATCAGGGTTGGCACTGGGGGTCAAAGCAAAGTTTTGGGTTGGAATAGGGAAGGAGTCATGAGCAGGGTCAAGGTAGGGGTTTGGGTGGGGTTTTTGTTTTGGGCTAGAAAACCAAGCTGGATGCTGTGCACTGTCTAAGCCCTGAGGGATAGGGTAGTGCTGTGCAGTGACTCAGAGGCAGCTGCACTGTCTGGGATAGAGCTCTAATCCAGAGATCTTGGTTTAGGGGAAAGTAGAGTATGGGACTTAACAAATCCTGAGACACCTGTAAAAGTGCAGGCCTTTGGGGAGATAGTCCAATTGCAGTAGTTCACCTGTCTCATTTCCTTCTCCTCACAACCTGGTAGGTAGCTAATTCACATTGTCAGCTTATCTCCAGGTGCATCCTGCACAGTGCTGGTCCTCAAAGCACTGATCATCCCTCCTCCATCATCCATCCATCACCCTTCATCCATCATCCATCCATCTATCCATCCAACCAAGGTTTATTGAGTACTTACTATGTGTCTAGCAATTTGCTAGACCCTAGGGATCCAGCAATTATGGAGGCAAGCATGTTATCTGTCTTCATGGAACTTCAATCTAGAGGGAAAGACAGATAACACAATGAATTTCCATTTTCTACACTTGTGTGTGTGTGTGTGTGTGAGGGGGAGTGGTGTAGATTCTAAAATCAGTTCACAAGGCAAAGATGGCAAAATCGTTCTTGAAAATCCCTGAAGTCACCAGGACCTTGGTGTTTAGAAGCACCAAAGCCAAGAAATAACATCGATTTCTCTTTGCACTTTGGGCATGACCCTGGGGCAGTAGATGTCAAGATCTGGCTTTAATGATAGAATAAAGGAATTACTACATGAGCATCTGGAGCTTAACTCTCCTGGGGAACTCCATGAAACAGTGTAGAACATGTGCCTCAAGGTTTTCTCACTTGAGAGGCAAAGGCATTAGTGTATTTATCCACCAAACCCATCAGTCATTGGTTGGGGGCTGCTACCATGTGGGGCCCTTTATGTGCCCATAAAGGTTTAAAAAAAGGAATTTCTTTGTTTCTTGCTCTTTCAGCTGAGTGTGTATAGTTGGGTTTGAGTAAGCTAACTGCATTAATGATGGGACCCCAGTGTAAACACAAATTACACCAATATGTATGTAATTATTATAAATATGTTAAGGAGGAATGCAGTGCACTGTGAGGAGGTACAGCAGAGGCACAGCCTATAAGGGGCAGAGAAGTGAATGATATGGAAGGCTTCACTGATGAGGTGACATTTAAGATGAGTCCTAAAGGGTGAATATGAGTTAGCCTATCATAAGGAGAAAAAAGAACTTTCCAGGCAGAGAAATTGGCAGGAAGCAGAAAGGAGCTCAGTGCTCCTTAGGAACTGAAAGCTAATCAGATTGGAGATATTGAAGAGATAACAAAGTCCTTCCTGATTCAGTCCCCAAAATGAAGACCTTTCCACAAGCTCTGACACAGTGTATATAACAGCATAGAGGTAAGGTGACCTGAGACTCGAAATTAAATAATTTAGAGTACAGGGCTAGGGAAACAGTAGTAATCAGTCAACATCTTTTGGACTCATTGGGCCAGCTGCCCTGTGGGATACAAAAAAGAATAAGAAACAAGCTATTAGAAACAGAGACAGTAGAATTCATAGTGGAGTATGATACACATAGACATAAACCAGGAGTCACAAACACAAACACCCCAGAAGCTAAGCAGGTAATGTAAAGAGTAAAGCAGGCTGAATGTAGGACAATAGGGAGTGGTAGGGACTATGGCAAACTGGAGAGCTCTTGTCTTGTTTAAAGGGGCAACTGTTATTCAGCTCCTGCTAATTGTTGCCAAGCAGGAACTAAGGACCAGTTTTGTTAGATCTTCCACATTATAGCAGATGTTGTCAGTTCCAGCTTCCTGGCCTTTGGAGCCCACTCTTCCCTACTGTACAGCAGACTAGATATTCTCCAGGAATTAACACTATCATTACCCCTCCTCCCTCACACCATAGCAGCTCCCAACCAATGACTGATGGGTTTAGTGGATAAAGATGTTAATGCCTTTGCCTGTCAGATGAGATAACTTTAAGACATATTCTACACCGTTTCCTGGAGTTTCCAGGGAGAATTAAGCTCCAGTTGCCCATATGGTAACTTCCTTGATAACTTTGCCTTATTGACTACCTCCCTTCCCTTCCCTGTCCCACTTCTCCACTGCCTAACTGCAATTTCCTAGGGTCACCTTCCAGATAAACCACTTGTAACTGAAGCCTTGTCTCAGGGTCTGCTCTAGGAGAAACTAACCTAAGAACACAAAATGTTAAGAAATATTTGGATTGTTTTTTAAGATTTTATTTTTTTTTCCTTTTTCTTCCCAAAGCCCCCCAGTACACAGTTGTATATTCGTTGTGGACCCTTCTAGTTGTGGCATGTGGGATGCCGCCTCAGCGTGGTTTGATGAGCAGTGCCTGTGCCCAGGATTCAAACCAACGAAACACTGGGCTGCCTGCAGTGGAGCATGTGAACTTAACCACTCGGCCACGGGGCCCACCCCAAGAAACATTTGGATTTTTTTTATGTTAAAGCTTCCCAATTAAAATTGTACATGTCAGCAAAAACAGATTTAGGGGCTTGATTTGGCCAACAGACCATCAGTTTGGGATTCCTAACATAAACTAAGACTTCATCTGTCTTTCTTATAGTACTCACCCAGGAAAGGAACACGTCTGCTAAAGCAAAGTGTTTAACAAAGAGTTTGATGAGAAAGTTCTAAGGATGGAGACTTGTGCCTTGTGGAAATGACGGCTTAAAATACAGGGAATTAGAGGGGGCTCAGCGATGATGAATGTTGCTGCTGGAACAGCAGCTCCTGACCATGGCTCCCTGCTGTGAGCCTCTTCATTTGAATCCAGCCTTAGCAGCCACCAGGATAAGTCACAAGAAAGCCCCAGGGGAAGTCTCAGAGCCCAAGCAGAACCAGCAGCTGCCCACACCAAACTGGTTCTGCAGCAAGAGTGACAAGCCAGGGCCTGCTTGCTGCAGAGTCCTCAGAATCAGACTCTCCTAGTCGCCAGTCTGCAACAATCCCTGGGGCCACAAGACAGCTGCTGTTCTGCACAATCTTAGCCAGCTCGCCTGGCCTCTTGGTGCAAGAAAAGGTCTCAAGATTGTGGATGTGAGGAGCTGGAGCGGGGTGCAGCGAGCCCCCTCCCCGGTACCTCTAGCCAAGCCAGCTTTCTAGGTAGTCATCCAATTCAACCACCCAAAGTGCTGACCGGAGATACGGTCATCCTGGTGCTGCATAGAGGAAGACATGGCAGGCCCAGGAGGGTGGAGGGCTGCATCTGGCTGGGATGCCCAGACAGGCCCACGGGTGACAGGCAGCATCTATGCCCCAAGCTGTCTCGTGGTGTTTGCAAAGCCTGTGCTATTTTAGATTCTTTTGTCATCATTGCAGCAAACTGGACTGGAGGATCCTGAATAAAAGGGAAAGAACTGGTTTAGCAGAGCTAGGGTTGTGCAGGTTGCTTTGCCAACTTGGCACCATAGTACCAGGCAGAAGAGCCTTGTGTCAATGCTTCTGAGGCTCAGGACTGGGTTAGGATTCCAGCAGCAGCTTCAGTGCAACTTGTCAGACAAAAGAGGCAAAGAGGAGAACTTTGAGGTTCAGGGCAAGCAGCTATAATTCCCATCTCAAGAATAACCATGACAATAATACTTTATTATAAATGTGTTTTATAGCATATAAGATACCTTCATAGACATGATCTCACTTGGTCTTTACCGCATGCAGTCCTATGAGGCAAGCAGGTATTATTTGTCCTGCTTTAAGTATAAGGAATCTAAGTCTCACCAAAGTGAGTGACTTGCCCATGGTCAGTCTTTAGAAAGCGACAATGGCAGAGCTTCAATCAGTTGCAGAAGGGGGTTTGGGAATGTAGCCCTGCACATCTAGAGGTCTTTGTAGGAAGAAGGAAACTCAGGGAGAGAGGAGGAGCCTTGCTTGGCCTTCTGCTGGTGGCCCCAGGGAACATGGGGCTTCCTGGATCAGCAGCTGAGGAATGGACCCACCCACAGATCCTGTTGGTGGTCTGGCAATACAGGGTGATCACAGCAGAATCAGGGCAGTTTTGTCTCCTCTCTTAGCTGGTGGGTGTGAAGGGTTTTTCTTTTCCCCTCATGCTGCCCCCTGAGTCAGCTCTCTGGCCTTGCCCTGGCATGTCCTGGGCCCCACGCCCAGGCAGTGAGGAGGCTGGCAGATTGCCCAGGGAATGCTGCTGTCTTAACTCAAGCCAAGTCCTAGTTAAGACCCCCTTCCCAGAGGCAGACCAACAGTGGCTTCGTTGGGACCTGTGACTTTTATGTACCGGGTGAGTCCCCCTCACCCCTTGGACTTCCTGGCATAGGTGGCATTGGGCACACGCCTTTACCTGAGGGCTACAGCCCAGGAGGGGATGCAGAGACCAAATACATGTTATAGACTGGCTGAGCTAGGCTCCTACCCTAGAGCCCTGCTTGGGTTTCTGGTCACATCCAAATAGCTAGGGAGGGAGTTGCTTTTGGACAGAAAAGGAGGAAAGAGAGCCAAGACTTCAGCCTGAAGCTGCCTCAGCTGTTTCTGGGGCTCTGAGTCAGAAGCTGCTTCTCAGGAATGTTGAGCACATGGGCCTCTGAGCCCCTTGTCCAGGCACAGTGGAATGAACAGCTGGGGTATGGAGGATGTTTTACCTTTCTCTCTCTTCTCTGAGGACATCTCTTTCAGAGAAACTCCACCACAGGGCAGATTGAGGGCTCATCCTGGAAGACCCTGGTCATCTCCTCCAGGAAAAAAGCCTCCCCAGACCACCTCAGCCCCCAGGGATTGACACCAGCAATGACTGCCTGCAGCAACGAATTTGCACTTATCAAAATGCTGCATTGCATAGATGTCTCTCTAGTTATCTTATCTCCCCAACTCTGTTCTAACTTCCTGGACCTCATGTTTCTGGGCAAAAAAGGATGCCTTGAACATAACGTTCATTTGATAAATATATTGATTGCTAATCTGAGAAAAAGGAGCAAAGAAAAGACAGAGGCAAAGAGAAATCAGTGAGAAATCCAGCTGTCTGGGTCACACCCCAAAATCTGGGGACTCTGCTTCCCTTGCCAAGCAAAGCTTCCAGACCACTTGAAGAAAGGAGAGCAGAAAAGCTGTGGTGAGGTGGCCTGGCACTTCCTCACCCCTAGCACCCACTCTAATTCCAGATGCCCTCAGATCTGCCAGGAGCTGCTGGGAATCCTTCCTCCTTGAGAGAGGAGTGGGGCTCTGCAGTGATTCTCCAAACATGGGCAAAGGTTCTTTTCTCTACCTTTTGCCTTTATTTGCTTTCTCGTAAGCAGGTAGATATCCCATAGGATAATCCCCAGTGAAATGAGACAGAAGGAGAACTAACCCTGGAACAGAAATCATGTCAGCACCTTATCACACAATACGATAATTTTAGGTTTAATTGTCTGCATACTTCCTTAGATCATAACAGCTGAAAGGGCAGGAACAGAGTCTGTCTTGTTCACCAAGCAAGTCCCAGAGTTTAGATGCTACATGGTACACAGCAGGCGCTCGGTAGGGTGCTTTATACATGTCTGTTGATTTGGCTAATTGAGGGGCATCTGGAAACTGCCAGTACACTCCTGCTATCTAGCTGCCATCAGCAACTTTTATTCTGGAGCTAACTCATTCCCGGTCCAGGAATCTGATGATCTATTGAAAAAAATTGAAGCCAGGGACACTGATAGGCTGTCTCTGGGGCCTTGGGTTCTAGGATAGACAATGTTGGAAAAGATTCCTGGGGTGGAGTCCGCTGAGTAATCTACAGCCCTGCTGGCTCTCTACAACCAGGCCTACCGCGGCCTCTAGTGGACAAGCAGAATCACTGTCCCTTTGGGGTAGAGGTCCAGCTTCCTCATCTCTTTGCCCCCAGGATCTCCAGGTTCTCCATCCTTGGACCCCGAGTCAAAAGCACACAAGATGGCACTACTAGCAAGATGATGGACGATTTCAGAACAATAGACCAGCTATCCAATGACCAATCCATTAAAAAGTACCCATTATGTACAGTGCATAGCACTCTGATGAAAGCTATAAGGAGAGAGGAGAGAGGGAGATATAAGAATAAGACAAGGGCTCTGCCCTTAAGAAACCTATGATCTAACTAAAAAGATAAAACTAAAATTTTTAAAAATCAAACAGCAAGCCCATAATCAGGTGCTAAACATTTCAAGAGCTGACTTCAGAGAATCAGCGCAACCTCTCTGTGCCTCAGTTTTCTCATTTGGAAAATGGGGATAATAAAATATACCTTGCAGGGTTATGTAAAGACTAAAATAATATGATGGGGAGAAAATATGGCACTATGTTGTTGTTTTTCACATAACCTACATTCATCATAAAAAATGTAGAAAGCACATTTAAGGAAGAGAAAAAAGTTCACACTAATACCACTACCAGAGATAAGTACCGTTAATCTAATGACGTACATTCTTAAGCATGTTGAGCACGTCTGTAGAGGCAGAGGCATTCTGAGAATGGTACGTAATCACAAGATTGGCTAGAATTACAGAGGATCTAGAAAGTTATACATGAGCTTTCTTATTTAATTCTGAAGAAAACAGTATTTCAGCAAAATGTGACCTACTGAAAGTGATATTGTTTCCTGCAGATCTCTGCCTCTAAGCTCACCTTAGCAGAGGGGCCTTCCTCGAAGACCCTGTATTAAATAGCACCCCTGTCACTCTCCACCCTGCTTCCCTGCTTTATTTTTCTTCATAGCACTTATCACTGACATATTAAATACTTATTTGTTTGTTTATGGTTTGTCCCTCTCACCAGAAGGTAGGCTTCCTAAGGGCAGAGACAACATATATTTTGTCCACTGCCATATCCCCAGCACTGAGACAGTGCCCTGAAAAGAGTAGGTGTTTGATTAATATTTTCTGAAAGGATGGAAAGAAGGAAGGAAGGAAGGAAGGTAGGGGAATATAAAATGGAGTTGGTAAAGTTAGGAGGGCTACTGCAGTATCTCTGGAGGGTGAGGTAGGCCCAGTCTAGGATGGTGGGAGGGAAATGGAAAACAAGGAATGGATACAAAGACATTAAAGAGGAAAATATACTGGTGTTGGTTCCTGACAATACATGTATGTTATTACATATTATGATAATAATAACTACCATTTATTTAGCATCAGGCATTGAGCCATTCACCTATAAAGATTATCATTAAGTTATTATAACAACCCTATAGTAAAAGTTAGCACATCTTTATTTTATGGATGAGGAACACAAAGCTCAGGGAGTTTAAGTAATTTGCCCAAGGTCACACAACTAGTAAGTGGCAGAATTCAAACCCAGCTCTGCCCCCTAAGTGAGAGAAGGGATGAATCAAAGTTGACTCCAAGATTCTAAACCTAGATCATTGGCAGGATAGTCATGTCACTGTCAGAGCCAAAGGAACTGAAGAAGAAAAGCGGTTGAGGGTGGCAAGGGGAATAATTATAATAGTTAATATTTATTGAGCCCTTACTATGCAAGGCACTCTTTTATTTTTCTTATGTACTAACAATTTACTCCTCATAAAACCCTCTAAGACAAGGACTATTTATTATCCCTATTTTTCAGATGATAAAACTGAGGCACAGAGAGGTTATAGAATCTGCAGGCTCCCACAGTTAGTAAGAGGCACAGCCAGGACTTAACCTCAGTGTTCTTAATCACCATGTCATATTTGGGGGTACAGCAGGACATTCAAAGGGGAATTTCTGGTGGCTAATCATCTATAGACCAGGTCTGGGAACTAAAAGCCTCTGTAGTCCAGAAAGTTGGACACTGGTCCTTCCTGAGGTCCATCCCTGCCTGGCCTATGAGCCCACCCACAGTCAGACATTATTTATGTCTGGTGGGAGCCCAGCTTTATGTCCTGTTTCTCCCCTCTCCATACCCTCCCTTCCAGCTCACCTGACCACCCAGTTTCCCAAATACCTGCCAATCCCTAAGTATTCACACTCTGTTCTCCACCAACAACGCCCCCTCTCTTCCACCTCCATCCTCAAATATCCTTCCCCTCCTTCCATCTCCTCCATTTAAGTCTTTTCTGATTGTTTCAACTAATCTGATGGCTCTTCCTTTAAAAGTCAGGCACTTTAGACATAAGGGTACCAGGGTGAACATGAACAGACACGGACCTCAAACACATGTAAGATTTACTTGGGACAAGTGCTTTGAAGAAGTGATGGATGGAACTTTGGGGGCTGTCATTACAGGGATTTGATCTGGTCAAGAGGTCAGGGAAAGCTACTCTGAGAAAGTGACACCTGAGCAGGGAACTGGAGGACATGCAGAGGTGTGAGAAACGCGATTCTGGCAGCCCTTTGCACTATGGTCCTAATCTTTCCATTTGTATCGTTGCTTTATTGTCAAGCTCATCTTCTTACCTCCAGTGAGTGAAGCTCTTTTAAGGAAGGGCCTATTTCTGGCCCATATTTCTATCCCCTATGAGAGTTAGGACTGAAACTTATTCAGGGCAGGGAGATATTGCCTAAATGGATTGAGGGGACATTGGCTGTTCTGCAGAACCCCTGGGCATACCACCCCCAGAGCCCCTGGCATGCTGAAAGGCCATCCTGGGCCCATCTCCAACACCCTCCTTTGAGTAGACAGGGAACAGTGTCATTTCCAGCCCCAGGCCCAGTTTTATGTCTGCTCTTGGTGAAGGTATCTTGTAGCATTAACCTGGGGTTTCAGGTCTTATGCCTTTGTGAGCCTGGAGGCAGCCTGCCCTTTTGACCTGTAGAGTTTGGAAGGAGCACTAGGGTGGTTGTACCAGAACAGTGGTGTTTATTAGGGCCTCTGGGTCCTATTCTCCTACTGCTTCCTCCCTTGCCCACTGCACTTCTGTCACACCAGCCTTCTTTCCGTCTCTTGAATATACCTTGGCCATTTTTATTTCAGGCTTTTTCTGTGGTTCCTTACATCAGGAATGCTCTTGTCCAAGATCTTCAAATGACTGCCTCCTTATCATCACTTAGGTCTCTCTTAAAAGTCGCTTTCTGAGAACAGCCATGTCTGAACACCTCAGTTAAAGCAATTCTCTATACCCCACCACCCACTCTCTATTCCATTGCTTTATTTTGTTTTCTCTGTAGAACTTACTCCAGTCTAAACTGACCTCTTTTTAGATTCATTGCCTGCCTGCAAGCATGGAAGTTCCATGAGGGCTGGAATTTTGTCAGATTGTTCTCTTCTGTTTCCCAAGGGACAGGAATAGACAAGGTGTTCAATGAAATGAAGAAATGAATGAATGAATGAGTGTCCGCTCTGAGTAAGTGCCTGGATTCAGGACTGGGACTAGATTGGGGCAAGTACACACTGAGTTTAAGATTCCAATATAGATCCCATTGGTGGTATGAGCACATCTGAATTGAACGCCCGTGCAATTTACTGCCCCCTCCCCATATCCCTTTCTATTCATTTCCCTTCAATCACATCATCCCAGCTCTACCACATATTAGCTGTTTGCCCTTAGACAAATTACTTTGCCTTTCTAAACTTCAGTTTCCTCTTCTGTAAAATGGGGCTGATGGCTCTTCTACTCACAGGGTGGTGGCGAAGATTAAATGGAATAGCTTATGTAGAGGGCTTATTGCCTGTGCCTTTCGTGTAGCAAGCTCTCCCTAAACGTTAGCTACAATTGTGGTTTTTATTATCTTCACCACTTCTCTCTTGGTCATTCACATTCCTCTCACTTTCCTGTCCCTCTCTCCAGCACCCTGTTTGCCTCAGGTCTGCCCACCAGGGGGCCCCACATGCCACTCTTCCTCCATTGGCCATCTGTTGGTGTGGGTAGCCAGCCTCTTACCTCAGTACCTCCCTTTTTCCTCTGATGACAGCTCTGTCACCTCTCCACTGCTGTTCTCTCTTCATTCAAAATATCTCAGCCCCTTGTCCCCAATACTTCATTCATTCCACAAATAATTATTGAATGCCTACTATATGCCAGGCTCCATGCTAGGTGTAGAGGATACAAGTAGAAGGATCAGGTACCCTCTGTCTTCAAGGAGCGCACAGTCTATAGGGGCATGCTGGAGGGGCAGAGAGGCAGAGGGAGTCCTCACCTGGATTTGGGGGTGGGAAGGCAGGAGTCAGACTGCCCTTTGGAACCAGCCTTCTAGCTGGAAGTTGGAAGAGAGTTCCTCCCTGCCAGCCCCTCAGCCCCTTATTCCAAATACCCTGGCTCCTCACATTACATACTCCTACAACTTCTACAGCTCCTGAATTTGTGAGCTCAACTCATCCTCAGCACCTCAGACTCTATTCCAAATACCTCAGTTCCTCATACCAAATGCTTCAGCCCTCACCTCAAATATCCTGTCTCTCACCCCAAAATCTCATCCCCTACGCCCAATCCTTCAGGAGCTCAGCCCCTCACCTTAAATACCTCAGCTCCTTTTTAAAGAAATACTGCAGTTACTGATTTAGTCTGTGGTTCTTAATGCTTTTTTCAGCTCTTAGACACAGGAAGGATAGGGAAACACTTCCACTAAGGACAATGGCTCAATTGGGAGTAGTTCTCACAGGGAATGGGGTGTATCAACTTATCTGTGCATGGTCGTGATTTGATGTGTCTTCTAGGAGAGAGACGGGCATCCCTCACTCACTACTAGTTTGTGGATTGCTTATTTAAATATTTTACTTTGTCTTTCTCACTCTTTTTTCCTATCTCCATTATCACATCTTCTCACTGGTTTCAAATGCTTCACCACTAATAATTTTCTCAGTCCTTGGAGAAAGGCCATGACCTCATCATCCCTAATTCTCAAAAACTAGTCATAGAATCTTAGAATTGGAGGGGACCTCAGAAGCCACTGTCCCAGTGGGTTTCAAACTTTTCAGAGACGTTTTTTAGCCAGGGACTATTTTTTTCAACAACATCTTATGTGAAACCCCAATATATATGTTGAGCAGCTGCTGAGGCATGACCATATAACCCATAGGGTTATGTGGAATATGGATTGAAAACCACTCATGGGCATGAGACTGAATTCTCTTCAAATTTATTTTACAACATCCCCTAACAAGCAGGTAACTGTTTTTGTGTCCAAGAGTGTCATCCCCCTTGCATTTAAATACCTCACTTTCAACTGCCCCATTTCCCTCAGGTTTGAAGAATAAGTACCTTTATACTCTAAAATTGCATTCCAAAATTAGAGAGGGAAGCTTCTCTCATTCAGGAGGCAGTCCCATGGCATAATTTTTGGAGCCTTCAAAGAGAAAGATCAGCAGAATGATGGAGAGTCCCACTGAATGGGGCCTAGGGCATCATCGATTTCCTGTATGATTCCCTGTTCCTGGTGCTACGGGCACAGCCTGAGTGCTGGCGCTGCCCAGGGGACCAGCTGCAACCAGAAGAGAGCAGTTCAAGGACCCCATGAGGTTGCCACAGATACTGATGCACAGGGAGCTGGTGAACTCATTATTATTTTTAAGTATTTTCCCTCTAATTGTTGTGGGGTAGCTCTGGGTTGTGTGAGTGCTACAGCAATCGGGATCAAGGAGGGTGTGTACAAGGGTGTGTGTTTGTGTGTGCACACAAAGGTGTTTATAGGCTCCAAATTGCCACTGTGGCCATGTCAGAGTGTAAGCTATTGAGAGAAGCAGTGAAGAGGGAGAGAGAAGTGGGGTAGACATAGAAAGGAAAAAGTAGAGAATGATTAGAAGTTTCCTTCTAATTGTTTACATTCTAATTTTCCACTTTATTTGCATGTTTTGCAAAGTAAGAGGCAGTGCCAAGCACATAGTAGGCAGTTGATAAATACTTGTTGAAAGTTGGCTAGCTCCACTTACATAGGACTATGAGTCATCCTTGAGGCTTCACCCCAATGTTTTTCTCATCACTCTTCTTTTCACCCAGAGACTCGATGCAAAGTGCTTTATATGGTTACCCTAAAATACCCAGTGCGGAACCCTCACCCTCAGCAAGGAAGATATCCACTTCAACAGTGGGCACATGAGAGAGGTCAGAGTTGTAGTCCTGTTTTCACATTTTCACCTGGGGCACCCTAGGGGACTCCATGCAGCCCTAGTCTATGCTTGTTTTGACCTCTCTCCGTCTTCTCACTCCACCTTACATTAATGAATATAAAGTTTCAGCATCTGGAGGTCAGGAACCAAGTCACCTTGAGGACTCAGGAAGGGCACATTGATGATTAATTAATATGCAGCCCCTATTTCTGGAGTGCAGACTAGTCGTTGCTTCTGCCTTTAAGGTAGATGACAGATTTACTGTCATCCCTGAGCATACTGTCTCATTGCCCTGCCCCATGCTGGGACTTGGAACCAGGCTCTCACCCCAGTGCTTCAAGACAGGAAGTGGCCTTACTCCTCAGTGCCTTACTTCCTGTTGCCCTGGGGAGGGGTGGGGCATAATGTTCTGTCACCTCAACCCTTTCCTTCAGCCCTCTCTGCCCTCCTCCCAGGCAACCTGTTAGTGCTTTTCCTCTCCTGTTTCCCTAATTGTCCCCATAGGTCTGGTTCTCAGACTAGCTCCCAGGGCAGTTGGGTAAGGAAAGATGGGAGCCCTCCCTGGAAGCTTTGCTCTTACCCACCCGCTCAGGGAGGCGGCCTGGGAGGCTGGGACACCTCTCAGCCTCTCAGCTGCATTCTCCCAGTGCCCAAGAGTCAGCCTACTGACAACAGAGGCCAGATTCCCAGTGGGCGTCCTGCTGTAATCAAGACTGAACTGCAGCAGTTGGCTGAGATCCGCCCTGCCCAGTTGGGGCTGGCCCTTGACTTGGGGTACAGCTACCTGGGAAGGTCAGGAACCTGCCCAGCCTGTTTCTCCTCCAAGACAGTTATGTGGCTGGGTCCTACCATCCTCTGACAGTGGGAAGAGAAGATGGGATGGTACCTCCCTCTGCCAGGGCCCTAAGGAGTCCCTTCATTCCACAAATATTTAATGAGGGTCTGGGGCTGAGAATACAATGGTGAACAAAGGAGGCAGAGATCCTGCCCTATTGGAGCCTACAATTTAGTGGGAAGGCAAATGTTAAATAATAACAGCTAACACTGTTATAATTAGGTGCCAGTACTATTCTAAGTGCTTTATGTGATTTAGCCCATTTAATTCTCACAACCCTATTTTCTTCTGTTTTCTTATCTGAAAGATAACTGAAGAACAGAAAGATTAAGTGATTTGCCCAATGTCACGCAGCTGGTAGTGAGTTGCCTAGAAATCCAAGCCCAGCAGTCCGACCCCAGACTCTTTCCATAACCATGCTCTAGCTCTACTGCCTCTCATACCAGCAAACACACAAAATGTGATGAGTGCCATAAAATAAAAACACAGGGTGCCCTGCAAGAAAATGGGGTTATTTTCTCCTTCCTTCTGCTTGCTCTTCTAGTCCACACAGCACAAAACCTTTGCTAATTATTCCCAATTCATTCCTTTCATTATTGGTCTGAAAGAGAATGTTCTCTCATCTCTAAGCTTGGAGTGCAGCAAGGCAGAGTTCCACCTGCATACTTGGCCCTGGCCTGGTCTACCTGAACAACTCGTGCCTGAAGGGTTTTATCTAATAATGGCCCTGATGCTTACACGAGTCTAGACTGTCAGCTTCCCGACGGAAGGCTGCTGAGAGCTGGCTTTGCACAGGCTGGGGGCAGAATGTGCAGTCTGACACGGGCTTTTTGACCTTGGCGTTCTCTCCACAATGTGTGAGCTGGGCTGGGTGCTTAGGACCCGCGTGTGGGGCCCGCCAAAGAACTCGGTGGTTCAGACCCCTACACGATCGCAACGCACACACACTCGCACGCACATCCCCAGCCCTTGCAGGGTCCCCCCCTGGACGAGCCCACAGGTCGCGAACCTTTCACCTCCCTCTGGGTGGCCCGGGGCTAGGACGCCCTCCTCTCAGCTCCCCTGCGCGTGCTGCCCAACCCGGGCCGCTCCCGGGGCGGGGCGGGGCCGGCGGCATAAGGCCCCTCCCCGGGGGCGGTCCGGGGGCCGGGCGGAGGGGGGCCGGCGGGCGGGCGGGCGCGGGGGTGTCCCTCCCTCCCTCGCTCTCTCCGGTAAAGTCTCGCGGTGCTGCCGGGCTCAGCCCCGTCTCCTCCTCTTGCTCCCTCGGCCGGGCGGCGGTGACTGTGCACCGACGTCGGCGCGGGCTGCACCGTCGCGTCCGCCCGCCCGCCAGCATGGCCACCACCGCCACCTGCACCCGCTTCACCGACGACTACCAGCTCTTCGAGGAGCTCGGCAAGTACGGCCCGCCAGCCGCGGCCCCCAACCCTGCCCCCGCCGCCTGGGCGCTATGCGGCTTCTCGCCCCGCCCCCCGGCCCTGCACCGGCCGCTGCAGCGCCCCCTCGGCCCGCCCCACCCCCAGCCTTTCCCGCCCGCCGCCTCCGGGGGCCCCCTCGCCCCCAGCTCCCTGTCCCGCAGCCCCCTCCGCGCCCTGCAGCAGCTGCCTGGGCTGCTGCACCGCGCGTTGCCGCGGGGACTGCAACCCACGGACCGGTCCTGGGCACCCTCCAGCCCCGCCCC